>NW_026516812.1:0-95932 GCF_025766255.1 Zychaea mexicana | reverse complement strand
TTCCTCTTAACGCAAAAAAAAAGAGTATCGTTTTACTTCACCAAGGAAGCGAATGCTGTATCTTCGCCAAGCAAGTCGTTCCAGTACTTTATACGTGGCTTGAGATTTGATGTATACTGATTCGACTTGTTGTCCCAAACATTGAAGCATCGCGTCGCTCCTTTTGTTCCATGCATCAGGCGAGATTCCCACCAGTGTCCACAGGGCTGTCTGGTAAGTGGGGATCGCGTATAACCAGCGGCGACATACTTTCACACATTCGACACAGCCCGCTGTCCGATAAACGAGAAGATGTACTGAATGATTCGGGAGGCAAAATCGAGATCAAATCAGTCATATTACGTGTATGTGAAAGGGGACGCGCGAAAAGAAATTTGGCACGAGGCTTTTAATCGAACAAAGCCTGTATAACATAATCCGGACTCGTGAAATAATATGTCCGACAAAGGAAAAGCAAGTCGAACCAGGTAGCTCACCTGAATTTTATTTGGAAAAGGGGGACCCTGAAGATTGATCTATTGTAACCACCAGTAACTTCATTAAATCTATGCTATCATAGCGATACGCAGATACACATTAGAACAGGGCTCTTTCTAAAACCATCGACTTCTCGATACGAAGGAAAAGGCTTCAATCAATACTCGGGTTTATTGTTTGCGAGCCGCAAAAGTCATATATAAGTAACGAATCGCTTGGCCTGGAAAACACAGCATCCCTGTGTGTGTGGGTGCGTGCATGTTTTGGTAGAGCAAATATATCATATCTTCAACAGGTCCCCCTGATATCTTTGGTGAGCGATCATCACTTTCAAATAGGTAACGCATACCTTGAAAATATGTAACGAAGTAAAGTTAAATAAGAAAAGGAAGAGAGAAGTGAAGGTGTAAGGGGAGGGAAAGAGCTGTTACAAGAATCACGCTTTAAAGGCAGGCACATCGGAAAGATTAGTGCAAGCTTTTCGATCCAGGTGAAACCCAAAATGATAAGAAAATTGTGTTGTGATAAGCTACGTGCAGGAAGAGTGAGAGAGACGAACAGCTGAAAAAAAAAACATTCCAATTTTTTACAGATCTGACAATTATACAGGTCTGCTGGCGTATGCTCTGGCGTTGCCTCTTATAAAATAACCGACCATATCCTCGATAACAATTTTTTTCTTGACAATTGCTTTGGCAATTTAGGCGAACACAGAAAGTGAAAAAGAGTGCCAAAGCATTGTGATCGTGTTACTTTCGGCTACGATACAGAGCCACTGTCACTGTTCCCCGCTTTGTTTAGCACGGAGCTGTGAATGGATGGAGGGGGGAGTAATTAGCTTTTTGTTCGCGAAAAAAGAAAAAGGAACTTGTCGTGCACATAAAAAAAAGGCGAGGCAAAAGCGGTAAAACGTTTATAAGAAGAGTGCGAAAAAGAAAAATATATTTTTATTTTGTTTATCATTTTCTTATTTGTGTGTAATAAATAATAAAAAAAAGTTCGTTTTAATTATCCCAACATATACCGTTGGCATCACATGCACCCGAAGGTTCACGATCGGCTGCCGGAGTATATGACCACATTCCCACTGGTATATATTGCAAATTTTCTTTCAGGGCGGACCACTGAATCTGCCGATCATCAAAAGAATTATGACAATAGCCCAGCACAAGCAATGACCTGGTCATGGCACCAAACAGTGCCTTGTACTACAGACCAAAGCTGTACCAAAACGAACTGAAGAGAAGAGAAAAAAGAAAGGCGAAATTGCTCGCTTTATATAGACATTTTTCTCGTTCGGGACTTCAAATCCCCGTGAATTCTCATTGGCCCAGATAACGGGTTGCGTATCAACTTGTGGGTTGCCTACTATGGCATAACAAAAGATACAGCACCAAAGGAAATGAAAGGAGGAGTGGTACCTGATGGTCAAGTAGACAAGCGTGCTTCGGCGGTAGTGGTACGTGTCTCTCACCATGGGCTGCTGTACCTCCGATGCTGTCGCCGCTTGGTTGTGAGGGGGTCCGTGCACGGCACCGTGTCAAGCGAAAACAAAGACACGAATGTGAATGAGCATGTAGATTCACGGAAGAAATGCTTTTCTGTGAGCAATCAAATGGCAATACAGGAGTGATTGACAAGGTAAACAACTTAACAGATTCTACGGCATCAGTTGCTTAGTAAATATCAAGGACACGATCCTCCCAGCAGCCAGTTTCCATTTCACCCAACAAGATAAACAGTATAAAGCGTAGTCCACAGACTATTCTATTTGATTAGTATCTTTTGACTGCATGTGCGGTGTGCGGGAATAGATACAACACACTCTTGACTCCAACGCTGCAGTATATAAAATAAAGATCGTTATCTTTTACTGTGAAGCGTGCTTGTCTACTGTTGCTTTATAATTTCGCCATCCGCCAACAGTTCTCTGAACTACGCCGTGTAACCTCCCTCCATCCATTCCGAATTCATACTCTATCCAAGTGTGCTGCCGCAGATAAGCTGACCGCTCATGGTAAGTATACGCTGCCGCTAGTGAAACTGACTCACCCTTCACTGGCTTTCATTGCTGCTGATAAAGTTCTTTTTGAGCAGCGTTCAAAATCCATTGGGACGATCAGGAGAGTAACATTATAAGCAATGACTTCCTACTGTACATCTTTTGACCCTTTTGCGCGTAATTCGTTGCTCCGTTGATCACCTTGTTCACCCGCCATTCCTTTGTGCACTTTGAGTACCAAGTAAATTGGCCAAATCGTTGCGTAACAATGCGCTTTCACTCTACGGAGTTTTCGTTTCAAGGGAAAGCTGTTGGAACGTTCGAGGTTTGACACACGCATCACTTGTCACTATCCAAAGAAGAAAGATCTGTGTTGCGCTCTTCCTGAGCTCCTCGTTCCTAGACTACCTTTGCTTCCTGCTGACTCACGTCAGTACAGTACTTTACCTTGTCTATCCTCTTTCTCGCCGTGTTCCATGTCACCATTTCTTACGCTTTATCGGCTTTTGAACGCACAGCAGCAACAATACGAACAACAATACCATTACTCATTCCCGCAACCTCCTCTACTACGCCTGGTACCGGTATTAACACATCATCAGCAGCAGCTTCTGGAGCGTCTTTAGCGGCTGGTGCTCAAAATAATACAATACAATAGAAGGAACTGAACCGTTAACAGAAACGGAAGAGGTAAAAAAGAAGCTCCCCTTTTTGCACTAGTATTGGTTTTATGATGTGGAGAAATCTTTTGGCATAGACAGTATAGTAGTGTATGACTAAAGCAAGCCCGCGAATTCGTCATTGTCTCTTCTTAACATACTACTGATAGCTTGAAATCGCCATCAAACATCTCGGCGACCAGCGAGGGCGCATCGATACAATTCTCACAATTCTGTGCATCGATACGATTGTTGCAACTCTCGACAACCAGCGAGAGCACACCGATGGATTGTTTAGGGAACTTTAGGTAAGCATTTTTCATCAGAAGCGATCGCAATATACGTGAATGTCTAAATTATTGGCTGCTATTGGTGGAGGGGGGAAATGAGTGGCGATGAGTTGTTTTTTCAGCAGACAGGATCAATGATATGTAGAAGTAGTAATTGCACCTGTGAGCGTTGTTTGTGACCCCTGGACGTTGTTATATGCTGACAACACGTCGTCAACAATGGTAAAGTTGGTAGAGTGCGTACTTAAAAATAGCAAAAAAAAAATAAGTAAAAGTAACTATTGCAAAGTATTACAGTACTACGCTCTTTATTGAAACACTCGGTGCTATAAATCACACATTCCCCGGCTCAATGAGCTATTCCATTGTCTAAACTTACACTCCTTTCTGGCAGAGATCTTTCTAGAGTCAACTTGCATAACGTAGCAGTAGTTGTACAATGCCGAAAAAAGCAACAAGAGAATGGGATGGTCTTGACAGCCTTCACGGGTATGATAGGAGGATCAAACCTTTCATTTCCGCTTGCATGAATCGGACTACTGTATTTATTTGGGCAAGACGTGATGTCTACGACGACACTAGGACAAGAGAACTGCTGTCATGAAAGCACTTCAATACTATAAGATTTTCCGATTCTGTGTTGCTGCTCACAACTAGCTAATAAAGTAAGGCTATCCTGTGCATGATGCATTTAGAGAAAAAGGCAGGACAAGTTTCCTAGAACGCAATAATAGCAGGTGATCGGTCTTACTATGCTTTTTGATGAATAAGAACAACTTTTGATTCATCGTTTGCATAATTGTTGATGTGCTGCAATGTGTTGGGCTAAAATTATTGGACAGCAGTGTGTCTGTGATGACTCGCTAGCGTCACTGGCAAACTTGCCATTTAGATAAGCACATACATTTTATCATTGCCATGTATATCACCGCAGTCAGCCGACACCGTCATTTCAGAAGCATCCGCTTTTGCGATCCATGTAGCCACAAGTATATCACACCGCTTGAAAGATTGAGAAAATCAACACTGGCGAAGCGCGTACTTGTGAGTAAAAACGCGGAATTTGTGTATACAAGCCGGGATCTGCATATGTAATATAAGTTGTGTCAAGCACGCACCACTTACACGTGTCGATTTTATCCAGTGATTAAAAACACACAACCAAGCGTTCTTGATTGAGTATAAGCGTCTTTAAGGTTCGTTGAAATATATAGAATTTGGAATGTAGCTTGGGAGGGCGCGGATAATGTAGAGGCAGGCTTTGGTGATGGTGATGGTGATGATGGGGCCGGTGATGATACAGTTGAGGCGGCAGAAGCGGTAAGAGTGTCGTGGGGTGGGCAAGGGATTTCAGCACGCTCTTGTTGTGCAGATCTGAACTGTTGCTTTGCTTGATGTGACAAAAAAAGCAAGAATGATAGTGAGTATATTGTCTCGTTGAAGTGTCTGCTGAATATATGCGAGCAAAACAAAAGAAAGACATCTGCAGAAGCGATTAAACGTACCACCCACTCAAACTCATGTTGCAACATAATTAGAGAGCTTCTCATACTTTGACTTCTCTTTGAAACCAAGCTTCTGCACCATCCTCAAAGTAGTCGACCAGACTGGGTTGGGGCACCGAGGCAAAGCTCCTTGGCATCTTTGCTAAGCTCGGATTTCTTCTTCTTCGCCTCTTCTAACGACACACCTTCCCAAGGCAAACGTTCCGCGAAGCAGATACAGCATCTCATAACCGAGAGCTTCTACATCACTTCTTGCACTTTGTTCTATTAAAAAAAAACCAGGACGAGTATGTCAATACATAAATGGAAAGAATTATGATAACAAACGGGGATAAGAAATTGCTGCAGCAACAGTTAAGTTTACCTTCTCCGCGGTGTCTGCATTGACGCTTGAAAACAAAGGTGTGCCAATCATAGGCACACCTTCTCTCCAAGCAATGTGCTCTCCGCCAACCATAACTTTGTTCCAAACCCAAAATCGATCAGATATACCTGATCATCGGTGACTTCAGCACCCGTGACGATGTTATCTGGCTTAATATCGCAGTGGGTATAGCCCGCGATATTAAGCCATGGGTGTGGATAGACTGCAACCGTCGTAACTAAATATTCAAATGCCTATGCGTTAGTTGTCCGCTTTGTATATGTATTGTTCAAACAAACGGAAAAGAGGACTGATACTTTACAAATTGCATGGCGAGAATGCCTACTGTGGTTGGCTTGAATGCTCTGCCGCACATGTCAAACAGGCTTTGAATGGACGCTAGAGTTGGAAGATCGCTGTAAAGTAAGTATTTTTTCTTTCTTTTCCAGTCTTTGCTTCACTATGATAGATCTCAATTGTGACATATACTTACGGCCCATGAGCTCCATCAAACTAAAGCGTTCTATTTGCCTTCAGGACCAAAGTATATAGGCTCAGGCGCGTGGTACGCCTGGCTTGCAATAAGATCCTGGTAGCACTGATACTCGTAGCACAAGAGCAAGCTCTTTGCCTGAGCTTCCAGTTTGACAGCGACAAGCTTGGGACTTTTTCAGTGTCCACAGCTACAAATACAAAACGTAAGTATGGCCTTTTTCAATATAAAACATGATGATCTATGTCTCCATGAGTAGCTCACCGATGAAGACTTTGCCGTATGTTCCTGCTCTCCTAGCAGTCACGAGTGTGTAGCTTGCTCAGCAAAGCGGAAAAGGAACCTCGTGTCCGTGCTTGCGTGTTTGGAAGAAGCAAAAAAGATGTTAGCCGTAAGTGTGTGGTGACGCATCAAAAACAATGAAATGGTCTATGCACTCGCTGCAGTACTGAATTCTAGCAGCTCGGGTATCATACCTGGATCACATTACGTCTATAAGCACATTGTTCTCTTATTCAACATCATAATTCAATTGGTTGTATACCCACCACCACTTGTAAATGCAAGTGGCAGCCTTCTCTTTTTTTTTTTTCTTTGCCTCCGGGCAAGGGCAAAAGTAGAAGATCCTCGGTAGGAGTCAAAGCTTGGATGCTCAGTTTTTCCTCGATACCATAACCTTGCTTACAATCTGTGTAAGAAGGGAAAGTAGAATGACTGAACAGTTACGAAAGCGATCGGTTGCTTATCCTCCCTTTGCTAGCGGGCATTGGCGTCATGATCGCACATGAGAAAAACGTTTGTGTGATGGCTGATCAACCGGTGGTGGGACGTTCGGCGTGTCGCCAAGATTCAAAGGCTGTGCCATTCTAATAGTTCTTTTCACACCAGTTTTTCTGCTGTAGCTGGAAAAAGATGCTTGTGATTCGTTGCCAAACACCTGGCGTTCGTTTGGGTGGCAAGTTTATAAAATATTCTTGAGGAGTTAAGTAGAAGGAGAGAACACGCGTCTTTTTTTTTGTATGAATCGAACACGCGTCTTATTACTGCTGCTGCTACTGCTATTACTACAAATGGTAAAACAAAGCCATAAGCTTTGAGTCTCCAAAGTCATGCAGCTTTGCGGTTTTGCTGTGCGAAAAGCATCCATTGCCTCATGTGCATAATACAATAGCAGTAACTGGGATCAACAGTAGTAAAGATCATTTACTGGACAGCCTTTTTTCTTTGGTAACAGCAGACTGATAGTTTTTAAGGTTCTTTTATTTGAATATCGGAAAATTACTGCGACACCCGCTATCCTGAAACACTCGATAATAACTTTAACAACTCTACAACTTGATGGCTTGTTCTTACACGTCGATTTGCCATTGTCTTTTTGTTATCCGGACCTACGGTGATACAAAAGAGATCAGGATTCGGATGTTTCCAAGTGTCCGGTAGCGGAGGCGAGGTCAAGACAACCGAGGGTGAGCGAGTCTTGGTGTTTGCAGTGTTGATACCAGTGATCGTCGTCGTCGTCGTGGGTGGTAAACCAGACGAAGAAGAGGATGCTGAAGGCAATGGCGTCCATGGCGGTGAGCTCGTGACAGCACCGCTTGTGATGGTCACAGACAAGTGAGCGGCACTCAGGAAACGAAACATGTCCTCATCCGTCTTGTCGTCACCAGCACACACAACAAAGTCCACATCCGAGATATCGTTGAGAATCCGTTTGGCAACAACCCCCTTGTTGATATCCACAGGACGCACTTCCAGATTCTTTTTGCCCACCAAGATCTCTACCGGAAGCTTGGGCACAATGTTGTTTTCCAAATGGTTTTGGCATTCTTTGGCTTGGAACTCTCTAAAAAGAAAAAATCATTGCATGTAATTTTATTTAAGCTCCATGTGTCTGCATTGTTGCTGTGATCCAAAAAGTGTCTCTCTTGCTTACCCGTATTCAGCGTCAGCCAAACGATAGTGCCAAGTAATGGATGATTTCTTGTTCTCGATAAACGAGCCCTGCGTTCGTTCCGTATAGTAATTGAAGATCTTGGACACCTCTTCCTTCCAGCTCATATCGACTTGCTCCACAATGTTTTCCCAGGTATCGCCCTTCTTGATAAAGCATCCATGCTCTGCACTCAAGCCCAAGTTCTTGACATGTCCGAGCCAGTTATCCAGCGTTTCTTGGTCACGCCCGGAGATCACCCATACTTGATTCTTTGGATCGTTGCATATCTTTTGTAATGCTTCGAGCATATCGGGAGATGGTTTGGCGTCCGAAGGCACAGAGACGATCGGGGTTAATGTGCCCTATATAATTATTTTTTTTTTTTACGATTGGGTTCAGATCACCCCCACCCCCCACCTTTAGCTCATAATCCATACTTTTGACACGACTTACATCATAGTCGAACATCAACAAGCGCTTCTGTGCCCTGTTGTAAGCGCTCACAGTTTCAAGGAGATCAAGCTCTTGAGCCGACTGTGGCTGCAACGATTGTTGCTCCTTTGTGCTCACAAGCTGTGTGACAAACGAATGAGACCAGGAGGCAGCGGTATGGCTTGTGACATGCTTGTACAATTGCTGCAAAGAAAGACATCATGATGAGCCCGCCATAGTACATGACTTTTTTTTGTGGTTCGATGAAACACAAAGGCAAAAGAGGGTGTTGCCCTGTGGGGAGAAAAAACTCACCTCGTGGCGTGTCTGTTTTTCTTCAGGTGACATGACCAATGCGTCATTGATCGCCCTGGCTACACCCGCATAGTCCCACGGGTTCACCAAGAGTGCAGCACTCAAGGAGCCAGCAGTTCCAGTGAACTCGGACAATATCAACGGGCCCTGAGACGTTTCGTGCTGGCAAATAATGTATTCAAACGATGTGGTATTCATGCCGTCGCGCACACTGGTGATCAGACCCACATCAGCGACGGACAACAAGGCATAATACTCGTCGCGATCGATATCCTGATGGAAATAATGGATGGGTGTGAACTCGAGCGAGCCGTAGATGCCATTGATGTGACTGACTGTTTCTGAGATTTTGCCTTCCAATTTGGCATGGTCACCGTGGGTGGGTGTGGTCACCTGGATCAACACGACCTTGTTGCGCCATGCGGGATAGTCGTGGAGGAACTTTTCAAACGCATGGAGTTTTTGCAAGATGCCCTTGGTTGCGTCTAGCTTGTCGCGTCCAATGATGATCCGTCGGTCTTGATACATTTCACGGATGCTTTGGATTTTTGGCTGGACGTGCGGTTGCTTGCAGAACGTGTAGACACGGTCAACGTCAATGCCGATGGGGAACGTGCCTGCCGATACGATTTGGCCATTCAAGTTGACGCCCGTCAAGGTCGATTCGCAGCCAAGCACTCGGGTCGATGACGAGATAAAGTGGCGGGTATAAGCGAATGTCTGTATTCGTTTGTTTCCATATAAATGAGCTTGTTTTTTTTGTTTTTTTTTTCTTCGACGCGATAGGAGACGCGGGGGGAAATGGGAGGAGGGCAGTACTATGATAACACACGGAATTACCTGGAACCCAATCAGATTGGCGCCGAGGATGCCCTGCAGAATTTCATTTCGGGCTGTTTTTGTGTCGTTGTTGGTTGGTTGGTTGGTTGGTTTGTGGTGGAAAGACAAATAAGGTTTGAGTATAAAAAATAATAGAAAAAAAGGCGGCTGCTTATGCCGTTCCCCCCCTGTCACACACGCATTTACGCACCCACGCACACGCCCCCGCTTAGTCTGTCCCCATTGGAAACAGCAGTCTCTTCGGACCCATTGCAAACTCTATACTTTACTTGTCAAGCACCGAAAAATTTCTGAGCTCGGAAACGTTGCATGAAAAAAGACACCGATCGTAGCATCCGGGATGGCCTTGCGCACCATTTCAGGCACGAGCAGCAAGTGATAATCATGGATCCAGACTAACACACAAAAAAGCCCCCACATTAGGGCTGCGTATATGTATATATATATATATATATGGCACACATATATTCTCTGTCTCAGACTTACTGATATCGCCGGGACGATATTGATCAATGATGGTCTGTGCAAATTGTTGATTCACAGCTTTATAATCGGCCCAGTTCCGCTTCTCGGCACGTCCATCTGTGGCTGTTGACCACACGACATAGTGAAGCAATGGCCACAAGACCTCCTTGCAGTAACCTTCGTAGTGTCCACGTGACGTACTATCGAGAAATATCGGCACAATCTTGCCCGTGTCCCACAACAATTGTTTGAGCGCCAGTCTGTCGACTGCCGAGACCTCTGTGGTCTTTTTCATCCGACTCACGTCCTTGATCGGTCCAGTCCAGCCAATGTGGATCGTTTCCCAGTCTTTGCTCAGGCTTTGTAAGCCACTATACAAGGCAGAATGGCCCCGGCGCTGTACGACTGTCCAATCGTCGGTGTGGAATTTGGCACGCAACGTGTGCTGTCGATGATGTTTTCGAGACACTTTACTGATCGGTGCACCGGCTTCTTCGGATGTGATGGCTGCTGCCATCGCGGCAGAAGGGGCCGGTGGTGGTGGGGAGGTTGTTGTTGTTGTTGCTTCGGCTGCATGTCTTTTGCGCACAATGTTGTATGGGATTTGGTGCGTCACGTTGATGATGCGGCCAGGGATTTCTGGTTGCAAGCCAGAGAACGGCAGGTACGAGGCTACCTTTTCCGGGGTCAAATCGTCGTTCACCATGGGTAGTAGTGTGTCTGTGTGTGTGTGTGTCTTGGTTAGGGAAAAAGAGAGAAAGAAAAGGAGGAAAGAGAAAACAAGGTCTCGTGTGGCAGAAAAAAGAAGAAGAGAGAAGGGGAGAGAAGACAGCTCGTCTTATTTTTCACGGACGGGTGGTTCAAGGGTGTGGCTGTTATATATACTTTTACAGATTCAGAAATCGACGTTGGGGGAGACTCGAAGATCCCGCACCACGCTATTTGGTGCAAGCAATCGAGACAGGCACACTACAAAGAAGGGCATGACCCTCCAAAATGCTCCTATTCTTCCCCTTGTGGTACCTTCTCTACCGATGCGTGTGCGATAAAGGAAAAGATAATATCAACAAAACGGTCTCATGCTCGGGGAAAGAATAAAGAAAAGACCACACAACACAAAAGTAGCAGTAGCAGCAGTAGTAATGAGAGGACGCGGTTCTTCCTGTCGACACACACACACATGCAACACAAGCACCACCGTTATGTAATTCCATTTGCTGAATGACCAGTAGCACAAGAAAATGGGCAGCACTCGTTCTGCTTTGGGTGAGTCCCTCTTGCCTTTTTCCCACCCAATCGCTCTTATACACTCCCTCTCTTTGGCCACAGCACGGTTCTCGATCACGCATACCCTAGAGCTGTGGACCCTGATTGCCGCAGTGGTCATACCGCACCCTCAGCACCATGTACCCTTAAGAAAGTGCGTTGCATGTGTGTATGGAAATACTTTATATATATATATATTTTAAAGCGATTTGCATGCGTGGGTGTATATATATATATATATATGTGTGTGTGTGTGTGTGTGTGTGTGTGTGTGTTGTGAGTGAGTGAGTGAGTGAGTGTGCGTGTGTACAGATTTTATGGCTTCTTGCATTAATGATTACTTGCGGCAGGTTTCGTAGTTAGCAACGAACCATTCCACAGATTCCTTGACGGCTGTTTTTTTTTTTGGGTAATAAAAAGTCAGCCATTTTCCCGAAGATTCTCGTGCTTTTTCTTTTTCTTACCTTGGTCAAAGGGAGTGAACTCAAAGTCGGGCAAGTACTTCATCAACTTATCGTTGCTGGCGGTCTTTTTGTACTGACCATCAGCACGCGCGGTGTCAAACTAGTTGGGGGGGAGGATACCAAAAACAAACAAGGTTTCAATAACTTTCTTATTCCCAATTCTTTTTTTTGAGAGAGACAAAAAACTTACCGAGTAGTCACCCTGGAAGTCCATGGCCTTGACGATAGCATCAGCGACATCCTTGATGGAAACCTCATCCTTCTCACCGACTACATGGGGGGACATTTTGAGTGAAAGATTTCAAAAATAGAAACCCACTTTTTCTTTCTTACCAGACAAGATGATAGGGTCGATTTCCTGGTATTCTCTCAAGGTCCAGATGAAGAGCTTGGCCAAATCGCGGGAGTAGATGAATTGGCGGAGGGGCTTGCCAGTACCACCCACAACGAAGGGAGTGCCGTTCTCTAACAAATACATCACACTATGAGCTTAAACATCGAGCTCTCATGGATATAAGCGCTATCCGATATCACTCGCCAAGACCACCCCCCCCCACAGTCCCATCCCAGTGTTGATTAGCTTACTCTGGGCCAAGTAGCACTTGTGGGTCAAACCAGGAAGCACGTGCGAATCCTCAAGCGAGTAGTTGTCATGAGGACCGTACACGTTGGTAGGAATGACAGAGGTGAAGTGACAGCCGTACTGTTCGTTGTAGGCACTGTGAGAAAAGACAAGATTATTTAATATCATCACTCTTGCATAGTGCCACCCCAGTTCTTCTTTTTACCGGTTCTGGACGTCGATCATACGCTTGGCATAAGCGTAACCAAAGTTAGACTCGTGGGGAGGACCGTCGTGGACCATGGTTTCATCAATGGGATACGTGGTCTTATCAGGGAAAATGCAGGTCGACAAGCACGACACGAGCTTCTTGACCTATACCAAGAATAGGGGTGCATATATATATATATATATAAACACACGCAAGTAGAGACACGCCACCGTTTTTTAAGGCTACCCATACACAAAAATGCAAAACTTACGCCATACTGCTTCGAGAGCTCGAGTACATTGTCGTTCATGAGCATGTTTTCACGCAAAAAGTCGAGCTTGTACTTCATGTTCTTGAACAAACCACCCACCATGGCAGCAAGATGAATGACATGCGTGGGCTTGTACTTTTCGAAAATAGCTTTGGTGTCTTCGAATTTTCTATTAGGTTTTTTTTTTAAAAAAGAAAAAAAGACGTGGAATGGATTAATAAGCCATGGCCATATTCAGGTCATCATCATCATCATCATCATCATTCCATCATTGCCAATCTGTTTCCCTGCCTGTCTATCCCCACACCACACCCCTTCCGAGATGGAACTCTAAGGAAAATGAGGAATAACTGGTACCTGAGATCACCATCTTTGGAAGTCAAAAAGATCCACTTTTCACCCGAAAGTTTGCCGAATTGCTCGGTCTTGTCGTTCTCAATAACCCATTCAATGGCTTTGCCAACAAGACCGGAGCCACCAGTAACAAGGATAACGCTTTCGCCAGACATGGTATATATATTGGGAGAAAGAAGAAGAAGAAAGAAACGGGGGGATTCTCGACTAGCCTTGGTTTTTTTTTTTTTTTTGCGGCGATCGAATTAAATAATGGGGGATCGACACGTCGAAAGCTTTACCATTTTAAGGTTGGTTTTTCAGTATGCTGTTACCAGACCGTTCCAGTGCAACCCGTATGTTGCTATGATGCCACGTTGCTATGATGTTTTGGGAAGGAAAAAGATGTGTTTTTTAAAAAGCACTCGGGAGACGCTGATAAATATATTCTGCACACTACATACACGATGATGTATACAGTGGGCAAATTAAGGTCAACATATCCAGAGTTCCATGGGCCTTCAGATTGGGATCTACTATTACTACAAGTAATTTGTTGAATGGTGGTTGATTTCCTTTTTTATATGCGTCGGGGCCTTTGCTCAGACTAAGCAGCCTTTATAGAGTTGATTGCTGTAGAGAAGATAGAGTGCTCTCTCTCTCTCTCTCTATATATATATATATACCTAGTAATATTTATTACCACTTTGTGATTTAACAAAAGTAGATTGGGGGTGTTAAAATTACATGATACAATTTGCAGAAAATTAATCAACACGACTGCTAGTAGCTGAAACAACCGGATCATCGTTGGCAATACTCAACTCTCGCCACATCACGTCTTTCCAAGGATTATCCGTCTCTATGTAAATTATTTGAAAGAAAATGCCGGTAGGAGTGTCAGGATCATATTATGATGTGTTCCATGTTCTTGCTTGACAGTGGTGTATTATATACACGTTTCTGTTTTTCTTACCTGGATTATACGGCACGAGTCGCTTCCGGCCTGGATCCCCATTTGCTTCTTCGCTTGTAGAGCCAAGGTCATGCAGTGATCGCTTTTTCGCTGCAATCCATGTAGAATATATTTTCTGTACACTCACACCAAGTGATGTATGAGGTTTCCGCTGTTGTTGTTCTTGTTGTTTTTCGTATCCCATCGTCGGTTGTGAATCGTCTCCATCATCATGTTCTTCAATAGCATCAAGACTCATTTGCTTATACAATGGGTGATCAGTTTGCGTTCGTTGCTGCGATGACCTTTCTTCCTGTTGTTTCTTTTCATGTGATTGTTCTTGGCGTATGCTCCAGTGGCCGTCTTTCAACTGGAACTTTTGACTAAGAACAAGGGCATGTAATACTGAAGCGCGGTCATACGATACGGGTGTTTCTTCCTGTTGCTGCTGTTCTTCTTGCTCGTGCACGTGCTGATCTCCTGGTGTTCCTGGGGTAGCCGGAGTGGCGGGAGTGGCAGGCGTCACCGGTGTTGTGGCAGACGATGGTGTGGACGTGGTAGATGATACTGCCGGTGCTGGTGCTGCTGCTGCCGTGTTGCTATTATTATGCTGCTTCACATAATCAACGATGGAGGTCGTATCCAACAGCGGATGATCCTTGAACGCTTCCGTAATAAGAGTCTCCAATCTGCCGTCCAACGTCGTCACGGGAGCGGATCGATCCGGCAAGATAAACACGAAACGGTTATTGTCGCCAATTTCGAGCAAAGAACCCGTGGTCAGGACAACCGACCCACCGCTGCGAGGCCTTTTCCACACGTGGTTCACCTTGACGCCATTCTTGCCGTACACTCGCAATTCCCACCGTTTCTTGTGTGCGTGGAACCGAATGTCTGCATGGCGTCGAGACACGTCGCGTTTGTGGGATCCAAAATCAACGTCTACGCGATGCTGTCGCGCGTTGCGTGGAGGTGGTGCGCCGGGGCCTGGACTGCGGCCCAAGACGAGACAGTCCGTCGTAATGTAACATTCCCAATGGGAGCCGACAAGTTTGGGATATAATCGTGTGGATTCGGGAGGAACGTCGGGTGTGTGGACTTTGACATCTTGGTCGGTTGAACCGGTCAACAGCAGTAACTCTGACTGACTGAACTGTAAAGGCATCAGGTTTTTAGGGGGAGGGGAAATAACGAAAAGTACACAAAAAAAAAAGAAAGTGAAGATGGGGTTTTTTTTTATCCATGTGTATGAAAGCTTTCTTATTACCGAGTGATTGTCCATTGTGCCTTTTTTGCTTCCTTTGGAATAAAAAAAATAAAACTTTTTACGTTATCAAAGCCATTTACAGAGAGTCACTTGCTTAAGCAAAGGCTACAAAAGAAAAAAGGATGGCGTGGGTTAAGGATGTATGTGTGGCGGTGGCAATGGTAAGGAGGGAGGAGGGGGGAGGGGATACAATGAAATGATGCGCAAAAGTTTGGGTGGGGGGTGAATATATATGTAGAGACTAGGCCTTCATAGGGGTCTGTGCTGCTATCGGCAAGCCAAACTCGTCCAGCTGGACATCGTTCTTTTGCTGCTTCGGATCTGCTTCCGATGCCTTTGGTAAGTCTTCTGCCACGTCTTCCTGCAAGTACGAGGGTACGTCTTCTTCTTCAAAGTTCAGCTCATCACCCAGTGCATCCAATTCTGTTTAACAAAGGAAAAAAAGCGTATCACCCTATTAGCAAGTTTACCAAAGCCAGAATAGCCAGGGCAATCAATCAACACTACCTGCTTCCAAATCATCCTCGTCTACATCATCAGGCAGGTTATAGGATCGGCCCAGTGACTCTTGCACTTCATTTGCCTGCTCTATTAGATCCTCCATCTCGTCTTGCAATTGCTATTATATACGAAAAGAAAGAACACAGCGACGTGGTATATGTAAGCACTTGGATGACGCTAGAACAAAAGATGAAAAAACTTTACATCAATCTTATCCAGGTTCACATTCTTGTATTGTTTCTTCATCTCCTTGTTAGCAGTTTGCATGGCATCCACCGTCGCCATCACGTTACGCAAATTCTCAGTTGTCATTTGTGCTTGTTCCATGTTGAACGACTGTTGTTGAAGATTATCTTGTTGTGCTTCGTATCTAGCAATTAGCAGATTCATGATTTCTACAAAGTAAATACCATTCTTTTCAAGAACTTTAAAGAGCAAATACATACAGCTTTCGTTGCTTCAACACACGTAGTGCTTTTTGCTGCACCGCTTTCTGGAAAAATAGCCAAACACATGTGCATCCGTTATTATAGGTTCCTTCGAGGAGTTGTATATCAAACACCTCTTTCTCTCTCTCTCTCTCTCTCTCTCTCTCTCGACCACCCTTTTGTCCCTTTTGTACCCAAAGCTTGACACTGTACCTTGGCCGGTCCTTCACGCATTTTCTTCATTTGATCGCGATATCGTGTAAGTTCGGCATCCAGCTTGCGAATCTTGACTTCAACGGCATCCGACCGAACGTCCGTCTTTTACATATCCAGATTAGGACTTTAGGTTTTTAAGAATGCAGTACCATGGTTGATATATATATTTACCGAAGATATTGCGTCATTCAGTGTTGGTTTAGGTGTGCGTTTATTTGTACCAAAAAGCCTGTTCATTGTGATTGATATGAATTGTGGAATGCCAAGCAAAAAAAAAGAGAGAGAGAGAGAGAACGGTACGTCGGGCTTGATGGGTAATGAAAGGTCAAGAGCCAATCAGCTTCATTGTCAGCGGACTGCAGCTGTCCGTTATGCATAGGCCGCCAAGAAGGAAAAAAAAAATGAAACCAGTCCCAATGCTTTTCATCTTTCACTGTAGATATCACCCGAGAAGTTCACGTTTGAATTTCACTCTCGCCATCATCGTACTTATCCAACTCCATTGTTGTTGGCTTTTTAAGATAACGGAGGTGTCGACTGCATAAATATGTAGGGCATATCAGACCAGAGCCTTTCGTTGGTCGGTTCTGTCGGTTCTTGCAAAATCGAAATGATCTGGGTTAGGTATGTTGTATAGCTACTACCCAGACAAGGAACTTTTAACTCCTCCACCGCTGACAAAACGAAACAGCCAATGATGAACACAAACGAGAGACAATTACATACAAGCGATAATAGCCTATGGTGCCAAAAAAGGGAAATGAAAGAAATACTTTTCTTGTGCTTGAATCCTTACTAATGTATCAAGATCGATGTACAGAAGATACTACAAGTGATTCAAGTTACACGTACTTTATGCAAGAAAGAATGATTTTCAATTTGATAAAGTGAATGCATTAGCATACTACCCAAAAACTACTGTAATGTGCTTCGCCACTTGACGTGTACAAAAAAGAAATCTCAAATGTGATGCGATATCCTATGTAGTAGTTAATTTATTAAGCCCGGTAGATTAAAAATAAAGGTATCACTTCTATCTTTATTTCTTTCTACCTTGTATTCACTAGTATGATAGCCTGTCTATTTCTCTGCTCAACTGATACATAGCCCCTTGCGTTCTTCAAACTATCTTTTTATGACACTGGATGAAGAGCGCGTTTACTTGGGTTGGCGGCACCAGTAACATTGGAAGCAAAAGTGTACAGATTCTGCCGGACTTCCGTCACCATATACACTCGTCGGCTCGAAAAGTCGAATTGAACAACAACCCCAAATATGACGCTTGTACAAAGGTATTACGAGGACCTGGCTGAGCATGCGTTTTTATTCTTGCTCGTTTAACAACCTTGCCATCATGCCATGGCTGAAATCATGGGTTGCCAGAACCGCGTGTATGCGGCTGTAGTAAAACCAGTTATCGACGTTTCCTCATTTTTTGGTTCATGCAAATCCATCCACGTATAAACCTTGACGAACTGCTCATTGGTCAGCATTCATCCGTTGAGAGTTTTATGTCGAATCATCATCCTACAAAGACAAGCAACTGCATACACAGGGGACGATGGCTGGATCACTAAACAGGATTGTCGTCAAGATTGGATTTCTCCTACGGAGATGTCAGTGCCTTTGGCAGCTACTGCTTTCTGAGTGATCCGATCGAAAAAGCATGGTAAAACCAACGAGTAACTTTTTGTACTGCTATTACTCGCTGCCCAACTAGTATATAGGCTTAAGCTTTGATGACTATCACTTATTGATCGTCTTTACACATCTCTCTCAGATTTCAACAAAGGACGCCGACAGACTAACTACTGTGATGGTACGCCGCATTCGCAACGGATGCAAACCGGTATGACCATAACCCCTGCTTGTTATCCATCCCCATCATCTGTTCCTTTATACTTTTATTGTACCTTCAAATAACTCCCTCACGCACCTTCCCCTCTCTTTTGCTGTCATCCGCGTGCAACCAGGACTTGACTTTTTTCCTTTTTAATCTATACTTAAGCTAACAGAAACCTAACGAGTGTATCGATGCTGCAGTTGCTGACATCGACGCTATGTAGTTTCTGTTGTCAAGTGGTCTTCTTCACTACTAGCATTCTAACATATGTACTATAAATAGCTCTGTTATCTCTTTAGCTGCACAGAGTGTCTGGTGTGTATTACAGCGTTGCTCGTGCTGCTCCTTCTCCGTCTATGATTGACGCAATTTGTCATTAAACAAATCGGCGACAACAACAATAACAAGGAGTGATAAGGCCCAGTAGAACTCAACAAAAATGATGTGCCTCAATATACGCCGACATCCAGGGAAAGGACGCACTCGTCAACCAAAGTTGAAAAATTAGTATATATGCCATGTAGGAAAATAGGTCACAAGACATCACAGTGCTCTTGCGATAATTTGAATATTCGCAAAAGTTGGTCGACTTGTCGAACCATCGATTTGATTTGCAGTAAGGACTCCACAAGTACAGTTGTATACGTACCATGTCTGCTATGTGAATTATCAGTTGTTAGAATTTAACATATACAACCATGCTCAGGGGGCTGTATACATTAGACTCAATGTGTTCTAGATGGTTGTCGTCAACGGCATGCAAAAACCGGAATAAAACGAATGGTAGAACGAGAGCCTGGCGACTAATTATACGATGCATGTGCGACTACAGCCCAAGTAGCATATAGCTTGGTTCCGAATAGCCCAAACACGAGTCGGACCTTTTTACTTTTTATCATCATGATGCGGCTTATTTCCCAGTACTTTATTTATTTTTTCACTTCCCTCTCTCTCTCTCTCTCTCTTTTTCTTTATTCTCAACCTCAACGCGCGCGCTCAAACGGAAAAGGTTCTTTTTCAAGTCAGAACAAGCAAAGCAAGAGAACATAAGAAAAAGGAATACACAGCGATTCTTAAGCTTGAGAAGTGAAGAGAGAATCAACCAGCAAGCCATATACATACACACACATATACACATACACATACACCTTAACACATTCACTTGACACAAGAAAAAAAAAAAAAGAGGCAGCATCCGTTTTTTTTTTCTTTTCTTATTTCGTTTCAAGACCACTCTCTATTCCTCTATTTCTCAGCAAGAGCTTTTACGCCTACACATTTATTACGTGTTATCGTTCAGTCAACGTCGTCGTCGAAGAAGGAAAAAAAAACAGTATTAAATTCATAAGTCATGGATCCCCGAAAGACTCGTTTTTCACCTTATGAAGTTCGCGGTGGTCCTGGCGGAGGAGCAAGAGGAGGATTCCGTGGGGGAAATCAAGCACCTCATCAACAGCAACAGCAGCAACAACGTGACGATTTTTATGGTCGTGCCAATGGTGGCGGTGGTGGTGGCCCTGGCGGTGAACCAAGAAGAAATATGTTTAACAACGACAGAGGAATGAGTGGTGGTGGTGGAGGTGGTGGCGCCATGATGAGAGCTAAAGGTTCACGATTCCAACCACAGCAGCCTCAGCAGCACCAGCAATATCAACAGCAAAGACCTTCATCAGAGTATAACGACTTTATGAACACGTCCAATCTAAGCCGATCGTCATTCAATTCTCCAAGTCCAAGTAGTTATCAAACAGCACCTCCTCGTAGAACAGGTCAAAGTCGTTGGGAGCCCAAAAAAGAAAGTTGGGACGAGGATCGTGGTAAGAGAGCTTTTTCTTTCCCCCCCCTCTTCTATTTTGAGCTTCTTCAATCTCTTTTTTCCTTCTTCCTCTTTCCTATCTCTCGCCTGTTTCTTTTGAATTTTTACCGCCCTTATATATCTACCCCGATTCTTGACACATAACACACGGGAGCAGGAAGAAGAGGACTTATGAAACGTGTGAAAGCGAGAGAGAATGGAAACAAAAAGCTGGCGAGAGAGAGAGAGAGAGAGAGTGCGAGCGAGACAGGACATTGATGGATAACGTTTGAATATTTTTTACACCATACTCCACACATCTACATTACACGCCCCCGCCCTCCACCATACACACTCTATACACATTCATGCATCCATATAGTTTCTTTGAACAATGATGATGATTCGAGAAGATCTGTTGAAAGGCTTCCTTCCCACATAGAGCAACGTGTAGCACGAGAAAAACCTTGCCGAACATTATTTGTGAGAAATATTCAGGTAAATTCTAATATCTTTGTCGTTTTTGAGAGTCAAGAGTTCTTTGTAGGATCGTTTCCAGAGACGAACGAAAAAAAAAGAGCTAAAAGAAACAACTGCTTTGAATTATTACATCAACATACACACGTTTCTAGTACAATCTCAAGGCACATGAAATTAAGGAAATGTATGAGAAATTCGGAGAAGTCAAGGAAGTTTTCAATCTGATCGAAAGCCGAGGCATGGTGTTTGTCACCTTTGTAAGTTATTTGTCCATTGCTCATATGATATCATACGATCTGCATCCTCATTATTGGATGATATCATCGATTACTGTGTCTAGCACGACATAAGAGCGGCAGAGAGAGCAAAGGAAGCTACTCAAGGCATGTTTCTGGCAAATCGGAGAATCGATGTTCACTATTCATTGCCTAAAGAAGAGGAAGAGAATGCAAAATGTGATCGTAGCAAGAACCAGGTTAGTTGTGGAGAGAGAAAGGGGTTGAGAAGGAGACTGTGAGAGCTTGGAGAGTGAGATAGTAGAGAAAGATACGAGCTGTCTTATCTGATCCGCAAATACTGCTTGTTCTTTCATGCACAGGGTACTTTACTTTTTACATTGAAGAACACTGAAGCCTGGTTACAAGATGATCAATTGTACGACTATTTTGCCCAGTTTGGTGAAGTCAAAATTATTCGAACACCCCATTTCAGACATCACACTGAAAACAATGAGAGAAGGTACACCAAGCGGGGGAATATTAATAAGAGTTAGTCGTTATTGATGCGTGTGCGGATATACTGACCTGCCACATTTTCCCATAGACAACGATTCGTAGAGTTTTTTGATTCTCGGGCTTGCGTTGACGCGTTTGACAATTGTCATGGAAAGGAATACAAGGGCGGCCGCTGGGATGTATCGTTCTTCTGGGATCATACCAACAGGTAGGCTTTTCGCAACCGACGTGGTTTTCTCGGCTGAATGCAAACAAACAATAACTAACGCTTAAATGTATAGAGAGAGAAGTGAGGCGTTTGCTGCAAAGAAAGAAAGACCTGCTGATGTTAAACCGGCTGGTCGAAGCGATCGTCGTGACAACGATCGTCGTCCTCGTGGTGGAAGAGACTTCTCTCGGTCGCGACGTCACAATGACGATGACCGTCGTGGCAGTCATGATGACAGTGGTAAGAAAGTCTAGCGAATTGACTCTGGAGGTATATACACTACACGGAACCAAATAGGTCTTAACGACTTGATCCTATCTCTTTTGATTTGCAATAGGTCGAGGCGCCCGTTTCGGTCGTGGTAACAACCGGTCTATTTCACCTCGTGGCGTGAACCGCCGTTATGACCCTGAGATACCAAGCTACACTTCAAACGAAGACAATCAGCGACTTGAACAAGCACAAAAAGCACAGCAGGTAAAATAGTTTATAAGGATATAATGGTATGATAGCATGTGCTGGACTTTTTTCCTAAAATTGGCTAACACTATATGTACAGCAACTGTTGAATATATTCGCAAAGAAAGATGAGCCCAACGAAGGAACCGGGGCAATGGCTCAGCCTTCGACTTTTCTACCTGTACAGCAACAACCGCAGTCTTATCCAACTTATACTCCTCCAGCTGCCGGTGTGCCAATACCACCAGCAACACAACAACAACAAGCAGCACCTCCCGCTAATGATCAAACCGCTCAGTTGCAGCAAGTGTTAGGCTTTTTGGTAAATAACTCTACAAGGAAAAACTTTTATTGAAATTTGATCGAAATGACTTAACGTACGTATGTGTGTGTAATTGTTCTAGACTCAAATGGCAGCACAACAACAACAGCAGCAGCAGCAGCAGCAACAACAACAACCACAACCACAACAGCACTATCAACAGCCAGTACCACCTCCAACGCAGCAAGTGCAACCTATCCCGCCTGCGGCCATGTCGTCACAACCACCACCACCACCACTTCCATCTACCGCTGGTGTTGACCCTCAGCAACAACCACTACAACAGGCAGCAATCACAGACCCTGCTGCTGCATTAAGCCAGTTAGCGCAAATCTTGCAGAGCCAACAACAGCACCAGCACCAGCAACAACAACCACCTTATCCACCGTCTTCGGGTGGATGGAATCCTGACCATGCGCCACAGTAATACTGATAAACTGATGAAACAAGACGTGATGTGTTGTTATATATGTGTAAAAATGATATCTTTTTTTTTTTTCAAAAAATAAAACCTTGATGATAAACATGGCATAGAAACGAACAGTGGTACTTAAAAGTATATATGTTGTGCTCAGCCGAACCACTCCTGTGATTGGGGTATGTTTGCTTTGTAACTTAACGTTATAATAATCCAGTTATTCAGGACCGCTTGTTTCAAGTACGGTGAAATTACACCATCATCATGACGTAGTAGTCGGTTATGGGCTTGCTCATTTATATTTCGGAAGCTAACAGTTTATTATAATCTTCGACAACTCCCCTGACTTGGACTATCTTAGACCTTTCGGCATGCGTGCAGTATACGCACAGGCCAACGGTTTATCACACTCAACGTTAAAACTATCCATTTTAAGGAGAACAGAAATTGGCAAAGTGCGTTCGAAGCGATTCCATTCTTTTCTAACCATGACTACCTACCCATTGCAGCTGTCACTCTCAAAAATCATTTTCCAAGACCGTCTCATGGATTTACGTTTTGGCCACCCAAAAGGCTATGTAAGCCCCCCTAAATGTTACAGCCAACCTTGCCTTCATATAAGCTTATTTTTACGTTGCCACACTGCATGAACAATGGTTGAATCACATCTCTTTCTTTCTATTAAAGTAAAAGGGTGTTTCTTTTGTTTGCACGTCTTTTCTTCATATAGTGTGTGGCACCGAAGATATAGACTGGGATCGAGTGGATTAGTTAATGATACAATGGGGACACACATGTTAGAATGTAGGTATAGTTTTTTTTTCAACTTACTCGATTACATACACTGCTCGATTGACATGATATACATCAGAGAACTGTGGCTGATTCTCGGAGTGTACCATCAGTCCGTCAAGAAGTGCGACGCTCTACTTCTATCGCTCATGTATTCCGAAATTTCTATTTGACGTTGTATCATTTGCTCTTTAAGAAAGAAAGCTCTAAGCCAGCTGGATGTACCTGCTACTGTATACATGGAGCTCCTAATCCAACTAAATGCTATTCATACCGCTTCAAATTGTATTAGCAAAAGTAGAACTGTCTTTCTTGTTTTTTTTTAAAAAAAAAAGTTTCAGGAATGCAAAGAATGGTGGGATCACCCTAGCCTACGAATAAGTACAAAATATATATAAAAAATACACAGAAGATGATATGCAAAGCGAGGTTGATGTGTATGGTGTTATGTAGTGCAGGGATTTAAAAAATGCAAATATGATGATGATTTATAGGGAATGCTAATGGAGGAGTATAATCTATTTTTTTGTTTATCATGTTTTTTTTCTTTTTTTTTTTTACTTGATGTGTGTGAATGTGATAATAATGCAATAGCTTCTTTCTCAGTGGCGGTGGCGTCGTACTTCGTAGGAGATGGTAGGTTGCGGGAACGGCTACATCAAAACAAAGCACCAAAAATGAGTTAGAGCAGAACAACTAACAAAAGCACGTGAAAAAGAAAAAAGGAAACTTGCCTCTTCTTCCCCAATTCGGGGGCCACTCGTGTAAAATATCTTCGGTCGGTAGGATTCATCTTCTTGCATAACTGTTGAGTTGCGGAATTTTTCAATCAACGCAACCTTGCCTTGAATATTGGCGTATGATATTGAACAGCGCTTGTCGGAGTTAAAGCGGTTCCTGTTTGTCATTGATGTTGTTGCCAATATGTCATTGAGAAATTGAGTACATTAATTTTGGAAGGTGCAAAAGGAGAGAGAGAGAGAGAGAGAGAACAAGCGATGCGATAATACATACCAGCGCTTTCCGACTCTTTCTTTGGCAAATGTAATAACCGAGCTATATATAGTATATGTACTCATATGTAATTAGTGGGACACTCCACTTGACAATGGGAGCAACGTTATTGTAAGCAGCAACAGTAAATAAATATAATGAAGCATTTACCCAACGTCGATAAAGTTTACGAACGCGTATCCAACGTTGCATTTGTTTTGAAAGTCGATACGCAGATAAAGAAAATCATACGTTCCCCTGTGCGTGGCGTCAATGCACTCCTTCAGCATTTGCTAGTATGAGATAGAATAAGAGAGAAAGGTCCGTGAGATATTTGGTCGAAGATTAAGCATAGTATGTAAGCACAGGAGATGGAGATGGATTGCAGTGACAATGAAAGAAAATCAAAGATCAATAGGTGGTGATAGCTATAGATGGAGCGAGATTTGTTGGTGGGGACGAAACCTACCTGGGTATATTTGTTTGGTATGTTACGGATCATGAACGTGGTTCGGGTATCGCTTCCTAATGTTGGAATTTGAGAGCAAAGTACGCAAAGACAGTCAATAGATGTGGGTAATCAAGACTTGATTACATACTGTTTGCACAGCAAGTGGTGGCAGTGGAAAGAAAAGAAGAGTAAATAGCACTTACCATTGCGCACACGTTCAATACTGAACGTGTTATCCTGGCTTTGCAATGACGATGAAGAGGCGCTTACTGACGGACCACGTGAGGTAGCGAGAGGGCGATGAATATGTTCTCCTACAAGTTCTCTTGCTGTCGACATTGCTTCATGGCTCGAAGAAGAGGAATCGCCAGATCCACGTTCCAGTGTACTACTACACGGTTGGATAGGATGACGTTGTTCTTCAAAACCGAATGGTTGCACGCTGGAAAATAAGCTGAAGGGCGATGTTGCTGCTGGATTGGATCCAGGACTAACATTGGAAGGAGCAATCATAAGAGCAGCGGGTAGAGAAGCGCTAGTCGGTTGTAGATGATGGTGCTGATGTTCTGGATGAAACAGTCGAAACGCTGAGGAACTCGGCGGAAGATGATGTGGGCGGTGCTCAGTGGTCAATAGTAGCTGTTCGTTTGCAGATTGTTGTCGGGCGTGCACAGCACCGGAAGCGGAAGTATCAGTGAAAGTAAAGTAACTCGCCGGCGACGAGGAAAACCGCGACGTGGGAGAATCAAAGAGTCCAGCATCAGGTGGAGTGAAAGCAATACCACTAGTAGCACCAAGCCAAGCGCTGCAGACATGGAAAGAGATACCCTGAAGTATTTTAATGACAAAAAAAAAAGGGTTTTTGTTGTGAGAAAAAATAAAGGTTCCAGGGTCCATACATAGTCATCCGATTAGTGTAAGTTTTTTATTTAGACTTTTACCTGATAGGCGTGATTGTGCAGCTCAGCTGTGACTTGGGAGGCAACACGTTGGTCAAAGTATTCAACCTCGATCGTGCGCCGACTACCGGAGAATTCCATCCCAGTCATACTTCTTGTAGCTCCCCAAGTATCGAAGAATTCCTGTGTAAGACAATTACAAGGTTTAGTAGCATTAGCTTCTACTAGACTAATGTAACGTAGCATATGAATAGAAAGAAGAAGGGACTGTTTGTTTGTCTTTTTCACCTTGTAATTGAATTCCACCAAGCGATTATGAGCACCACAGAGAGTTAAAGTTACTGTTCTAGCGCATCGGCTGTCTTGAGGTGGGGTGTTGGACAGCTGAGCAAATCGAACATCGGATATGTATGTCGCTATAACTCCTTCTTGATACTCGGATGAGATGAACGATTCAAGTGCTTCCAATGCAAATGCTGCTTCTCTTAGATCATAGAATGTCACCATCAGTATGCCTGAGCTGTGCAGCAAGTCTGAATACACTGTTTTGGTTTGACCGGAAGACTTTACAAAAAAAAACAAGAGTAGTTAGTTTCTCTCAAACTCTCTCTCTCTCTTTCTTTCGCAGGGTAAACCACATGTTTTCTTCTCTTTTGTGGGGAGGGATGGGAACAGTGATGACGATATTGAGATAGCAGAAAAAAGGAAGTACTCCTTACTTGAACAAGACGAAACACGGCTCGCACATCGTTTTCGGATCTTAGATTGGCAACGTAAAGGTGATGGGTTGCTTGAGGATCTGCACTATATGCGTGAGCTTATTACTGCTACCACAGTCCTTTTGCGCATAATCATTCTTGGAAAGAAGATGGGAAAGGATGGGAAGTGCGGGGGCTGAGAAAAATCACTTTGATTTGTTGTTACCTGTGCCTGGAGGAGTCACAGTGGTAGAGCCCTCAACTCTTAGCATTGACGAATGCGATGAGGATGTTCCAGGAAGGACCAATGACGAAGATGACATGACGCCATCGGTAGAAGCTACTACTTGTTGTGGCAGCTGCGTTTGATGTACTTGCGTGTACTGATGGTGTTGCTGGTCAACGTGTGGAATGAGAGGCGGCGCACCAAAAGGATCAAATCTTGCTTTGTACTTTCCAAAGGCCAAAGGATCCTGCGGACGATGAGGATGATTGGGGAGCGATGGTACATGTGGGAGATACCCAAGCATTGCGCTCTGTTGCTTGTGGAGTGACGGATGTTGCTTATGGTGCTTCCATTCCATACTAGCAGACAGCGGCAGCTGCGTGTTGGTCACGTTTCCGAAAGGTCGACGATGCTGGTGCTGGTGTTCTTGTCTAGCATGGTTGTATTCACTGCCGGCTGGTGACGATCCAGATGCTGAAAGATGAAGGTTAGGCCGGCCCACAGCAGGATTGAACATCCTATTGTTTGAGGACATCACTGCAGTTGAATAACGGTAGATGTGAGCATCCCCAGAGTAATAGCAGAAACGTAAAAGACGTTCCAGTACGGTAGAAAAAACGAAAAGAAGTGAGAGAGTGAGTGAGTATGTGTGCTCAGTGCGCAGCAGAGTCAGGCAACGTAATAGTCAGAGAGGGAGCAATAGGAGGGCTGCTTGAGGACGAGGTCTGTGCTGTACTAGCTGTAGTGTGCTTTAAGAAAACGTTGATATCTTACCTCAAAGTACAGAACTGATTTAAAAAGGGAAGTTGTGGGAAGAGAGGGTGCGAAAAGGGAGAAGAGGAGCAAGTTGGATAAAAAAAAAGAAGACGCAAACAAAGAGGAGACCGCTCAAACCCTTTTTCTCTTTTTTTGGATTTCGTCCCTTTTTTTTGCGCTTTCGCTCTCTCTTGACCTTTCCTTTGACTTTATGCGTTTGTTCTGTCCCTCTAGTGCTGATTGTTACTCTCCACAGCTTAGTCTTAGAAAAACTGAGATCGGACCACTTTCCTCTAGGTGAAACAGGAACGAAGAAGAAAGAGAGAAGACTCACTGTCTAGTGAGACCTTTTTCAACAAGTTGGCAGTGTTTGTGATGTGGGCGGAGGATAGAAAACATCAAGGAGAGAGAGAGAGAGACAGAGAGAGAGACACAACATGCGGAAGAGGTGTGGTACAAGATAGTAGCGATGATGATGTCTCTCAATATTCACGCATGCCGAGTTTATATTGAGTGGATACACAACTTCAACAACAAAAGCAACAAGATCGGCCCAGGAAGTATGTCCAAACAAGCAAAATGTCTGTCATGTGCAAAATAAGATTCCACTGAAAAGGGTCGAGCTCAACTATTGTAGTCCCGCCTCTATTCCCCTTTCTCTCTGCACGCGCGTGTTTGTTTGTCGATCAGAAAGATGCAACTTGCTTTATTATTATCATTACTATGTGACATGCTTCTGACCCTGTCAACTATTTGAGCTTGGGGAAAGGGCTAGATTGAAGGGGGATCAATGCTCTTCTAATACAAAATGTGCCTTTTGTCGCTTATATTCGTACACATGCGTATAATTAAATCTGTATAATGGTTCTATAGTAAGATTATAATAAGTAGGGCTAGGCTATATATATAGTACATAGTCATACATCTTAAATAACTTGGCGTTCAAACAACCATCGTCCCAGCTCCTCAATAGGAATCTTGCTCTTAACATTAGCTTCACCTTGTACGCGTTGATTGACCTCGACTGTTCGCGTCTGAAGCGCGTTCTTGCCCAACACGACAATAAACGGATATCCGATAAGTTCAGCATCTGCCATTTTGGCACCAAACATCTGTTTGCGATCATCAATCACCACGTCGTTATAAAACACACTTGAACCACGGCCCTTGACTTTGAACGCGGTATCTTCGAGTGAGTCATAGATTGTTTCCGCCAGATTTAATAGGTCTTGATTATTGTTACTGGTAGGTACGATGCAGACGCGATAAGGCGCGATGCTTCCCGGCCAAACAATGCCTCGATCATCGTGACATACTTCTGCTGCAGTCGCCACCATACGTGAGATGCCGATACCATAGCATCCCATTTCGGCAGGTTGCTTTTGTTGTTGGAGTTGTTTATGCCGATCATGGGTGCTAATAGGCAAAAAGTCACAACCAAGTGTACTCGAATATTTTGTGCCAAGGTAAAATGTGTGACCGACTTCAATGGCTTTGACTGTGGTCAAAGCGTTTCCGCTAGAACAGGATGCACACGTGTCGCCTGCAGCGGCCGTGCGGAAATGGTCAGGTCCGTGCATAATCAATTGACCTCCGGATACCGTATAGCTTTGGACTGAATCGTCAATAAATACATGGTTTGGTCCATCGTTCGTGTTATTGTTGTTTTGGGATGTGTAAGTCAAGTCGAGCATACCATCTGTAGGCATAATTTCTTGTTCTTCGAAATATTTGCGCAACGTTTTTTCGATTTTGACGTTGTTGATGGCACGACCAGGACTGCTGACAACCGCTATTTTGCCACTATGCAGTTGCTGACCTTCTTTGTCCAAAGCGGCAAAACCGAGATGATGCGTAATGCTCGAGTTGTTACTACTGCCGGCTGTTGTTGGTGTGCTGTTGTCATTGATATCAATCGCGACGTTGTCGACCTTTTTTTGCTGATCAAGTTTTCCAATCGCAAGTTCTTCGTTGGCAGTGTAACCACAGCTGGAGCAGGTCAGTAAGGTGTCTTCGCCAGCTTAGAAAATATTTATTTTTAATGAGTTATAATGAAAAGAAACGACTACCCGTCCCTTTACCCTTAGATTTTGCTAACTGTCTAATATGTGATGGGATATACGTACCAGGCGAAATGAGATGGTATTCGTGTGATTTAGAGCCGCCCATGTTGCCACTATCAGCTTCGGCCTAACGTGTGTGATCAGTCATAAAGAGATAGTCAGCAATTTTGTTCTTCCTTCGTCTAATGGTAGTAGAAATGCACAACGTACCACAACAAATGGCACACCAATACGTTGAAAAATGTTTTGATATGCTTTGGCAACGAGATCATACGAAGCATAAGCATCTTCTACTGATGCATCGAATGTATACAGATCCTTCATGACAAATTCACGGCCCCGCAAGAGGCCAGCTCTTGGTCTAGCTTCATCACGGTATTTCCGGCCGATTTGATAAAGTCGTATAGGTAGTTGCTTGGCTGATTTGAGTTCTGATGCAACAAGTTGTGTGATTTCTTCTTCATGTGTTGGCGACAATAACATGTCGGAATCTCGTCGATCTTTTAACCGAAAGAACTGAACAATGTGGGGTCAAAGAGTACGCATGGGCATGTTGATGTAACCTTGTTAGCGTTTCTCCCTCCTAATGACTTCGTGCTATATGGACATATGCAATCTCGAGCATACATACCTCCCCTTTAGATGCGTTCCACCGACCCGATTTTTTCCAATTCTCTGCGGATAGTAATACCGGTAGTGACAACTTTTGACTACCTATTATCATCTCGTTTAAATGAGCGGCGTGATATGGAAGAAAGTAATTAGCAAGTGAAACATAAGAAAGGATAGCAGCTACTGATAAGATTAACGTTATTACCAATAGCTTTCAACTCTTGATCAATGATCGTTTCAATCTTTTCTAACGTTCGAAGACCCAATGGTAGCATAGAATAAATGCCTGAAGAAGACTATTGTCGTAAACACATGGTTAACCGTCTCTTTGTCTTTTAGCTTTATAACGTCCTTCAGCGCTATAAGGTTTACCCCTTTTTCTTCCCTTAACCCCCACAAACGTCTGTGTGTAAACTTTCTTTTCATACCTGGCGTACAAAACCAGCTTTCAACAATAAGCCATGACTTGCTGTGGCACTACTATCTTCTGCCGTTTCTTCTTTAGTTAATGTCGTAAACATGGTTGACAATTTGTTTCGGCCCTGAATACAAATTCATAAAAGATCTCATTAAGTAAACATATCCAAATAGCAATGGCACGCGCGCCCAAATCCTCATTGAACAACAAAAGTATGACTAATTTAGATTACGTCGTAGGAAGACATGAGCCGGGTAAAACATTTTGATCCATTTGTTGTCGAGACATGACGACGTAGCTGTAATTGTAACTGGCAAAGCATGGAGTGTTTATCTGTTATTTGACAGCCGGCAAGAATCCTAGTAATACCGATACACCAGAGCTTAACCTATAAATTGCGGTTGAGGGTGCGACCGACAGAATTAATTTTTCCCAAAATGGTCCAAAGCGTAGCTTTGGGACATTTCGCCACTTACACTGCTATTTCTGAAATGATTTATTTAATGACTCTTTTGAGGACATCTTGCATAAATAGTTTTTGCCACCACATTCGGATGATGTGCACGTTTAACAACGTCATTTGGCACGCCTTGCCGGAAGATCATTAAGGTTGCTTCTTGGTGGTGCTTCTGATGGTGCCGGTTCTGTTTCTGGCTCCTGTATCTGTGATATATCTGTATCGATGAATGTTTGTTGCTGCCGTTGGTTAGATAACACTGGCAAAATTAAACGTGGCTGTCGAAGCTGATGATATGGCTGTTGCTAGGATGTTCTGCTGATGCTGGTGGTAGATGTTGGAAGCCTTTCGCAAGCGAGGTGCTTTTAGCGGAGAAGGTGGGTACCTGGTATGTGTTGCTTTCTGCCCGTCGTTCTGTATCGCTTCTCGAAGGGCTGTAGTGTGTTTCTGTAGCTGTACTTTGTGTTTTTACGTGTTTTCGTATTCTTTCCATGTATTGAAGTATCATCTAAGGTATTCAAGTGTTTCGTAGAAAATGGTGATACCGTTGACTAGCACATTTCATTGGCCCATATGTGTCAAAAAGTTGCTTGATGTCAGGATACAGCACAGTGGAAGGGGGTATAATACCGTCAAAAAAACAATGTAACTTTATAGAGTGATGCGCCAAAGCTATAATAATTATTTCTTTGTATGCTTACGCTTAACACGCCTGAACACCCATGTTGGTTTATATTTACAACATGTCGTTACTTTTTGCAAAACTTCCTCAACACATGTTTGCCGTCTTCATCTACAATACAACAAAGAGTGCGTCACGAAATCGTCTTGAAAAGTCATTTACTAGACCATGTCTGCGTGGTACTTTCACTTGGTCCATCAGATAGAATGCATGGGTCAGTCGAACGGATATCTATGCTCTAGGCGATCCGAGCCATGATGCAGATATGTTGTAGCCTGGACTTTTGTCAGCTCCTTTTCCTGCATGATTTTACGCTTTTCCTAATAAGATGCAGAAATGTGTGTGTGCGTGTGTGTGTTGCTAATTGAAGTGTGTGTGTCTGTGTGTGTGAATATATCTTTGTGCTGTATGTATAAATGTACTACCGTCGTCCCTTCTGTAGAAAAACATATTTACCATTTAAAGATACTATATCTTCAAAAATGAAACTACCAATTCATTACCAATTACATATTTTAGACTTGCATCCTTCTGGGCCCTCGTGTACTTCTGAAATGCACATTTCAAAAGAGAACGTTATTAAAGTTTGACGGCTATTCTGCCTGTCTGTCTGTCAAGAAAAAAAAGTTATTTTGCAGAAACACGCTGAGGGCCGTTGTCGCTCCATTTTCGAACTCGGAATTGGTCAACCTGTGCTTGATATGCCCGAACTCTTATGGAAAGCATATATTGGTGAGGAAAAATCACTTCCAGCGCTCAAGTTCAGGCTGATTGACACTTCCTTCATCACTACATTGAAATCAGTCTTGACCCGTCAACCCGAGTTTTGACCCGTCGGGTTGAACGGGTCGGGTCGGGTATAGAACCCTTTTAACCATATATCGTAGGTCATTTCATTGATACTGTGGAAGAGTATGCATTTTTTGTTCGCCGTTTGATCTACTTCAGTTTCTACAAGGTCACTTTGGCCTTGTCATGCGCTATCGACCGCATGCATGAGATTTTCGTTGTCGTCGTCGTCATCAGCAGTTGATTCAGCATCACTATCATTGTTACTTAGATCCAGAATATGGCCCTCTAATTTAATTGTATGTTCTTGAGCACCCATTTAATAACGGCATCGTGTAACAGTATCGACCCAGATACCTACAATTGAAAACTTGGATGGTAAACAGTGTAAAGCAATAGAAACAAGATGAGATTCGAATATATCAAAGGATAAAACGATAGGGACTCATATAACTCAGGGTCCCGTCTTAGTATATACGTTGAGTAATAGGGGGCTAGTTAACGTCTATGTATTAATCTACATCATACTTCTACAACAGGTTTTTCCCATAAAAAATGGCCGTTGGTTGGTTTTTCAGTTTGGCAGGGTTTTATAGTACAAATACACATAAACTTTAAAAACTGTTGCGCCATATCGATAAAAATCGACCGCCACTTCTAAATTAAAACCTGTATATAGGGTATCCAGGTCAACTACTCCTTAATCAACCATGCAGGTCGGATATCGTCGTGACGGTATGCACCGTTACAGATCAGTAACATTCTTATTTTCCATGCTATCGAATGTTGTGTGCTCGCTATCTTCTACTTCTTGACTGACACGAAACTCAACACGCTTGTATATTTTTAGATCGCATATACGAGCTACAGTCTGGAAAGGAACAAAAGGAACAGGGCCATATGGTCCGCAGTGGTTTTCCTTCTTTACCGAGCGCGCCCGGAATTACCACGTCCTCACTTGTGATGATTGTTTGATTTCTCTTTAGCTTCATTCCATTGAGATTTTCCTGCTGATGACTGATTTCCACATACAGAACCTGGGTAAACTACATTTGACATAAAATGCTTCATATGTATTACTTTACATCTTTGCATTGCACGCCAAAGGAAGAAAGGCTTTTAGAATCGGAACAATTTGATCGCGTTATCTGTAATGTACATACAAGTACAATGGGTTCCTCTCAAAATGTCTACAGTACGCTCTATAGTCATTAGGTGAATTCTTCCTTTATAGTGTTCATGACACCATTTGCCTATATACAAATTGCTGTTTCATATCAATATGATATTAGTTCTACCTGTTGCTTGATTCTGTATTCTGTTGCTGTCTAATGCACTTGGTTGTTTGTTGTGTAAACTATGTAAGCCATTGCTGGGGTGGTTGTTGTTTCCATAAAGTTCCTGCAACATCTTTATTTCCGAGCTTTCGCCATCGTATTCAGTCTTGATTTTAGCTGTGATAGCTTACAGCCAGTGGATCAATACGGGTTACTCTGTTTGAGCCAAAACAACTTGTACGTACAGCATAAATTCAACGCACTAAATAATACTATTCGCAGCATTGTGGTCATGCTCACATTCTACAAGGTATTAGCAATCGGAGGCCCACTATTGCCACAATACGACATAAAAACATCATAGGTCGCAGCAAGATATGACGCCAAAAGTATCAGCTCACTCGCTCCCTGGATATTGTCTAAACTTCCAATGGCATCATCGAGGGGATAGATGAGCACAAATGCATCATTAAAGAGATCGATTTTGACGTTTGTTTTTAGATATCATAACCGCATGGGGTAGATCATCCAAACAACTTGAGCACAACACGAATCCTCGAGACACGTTGCGAATTAATTCTTTGTGCGAAATCGTAGAGCTCACCGTTTCTAAATGGTGATGATGATGAAGATGGTGATGGGCGTGCTTTGTACATCATTCTTGCTGTTAACTACTAATAGTAGTTCCATTTTATGATGATGTTTGAGTGTGACATATTCATTTGTTTTTATCACTGTTGGTCACCATATACATTCACGCTACTATAGCAGCTTTGTGTACGCTACTTATAACATGCAAGGTTTCCACACAAACACGACGTTATTAATGATTAGAAAGAAAAATTATTAGCAAACAATGCCTTTAGAAAGCAATAATCTTTAGAGATTTTTTTGGATGCGGATAATGTAGTCAGTTGTCGGATCACAAGAGAAAACTGCAGGGTATGTCAATGAATAGGTCATGGTTTGCTTTAGATGATGGAACACGCACTTGGATTTCTCAGTATGTAAACCAGAAAATAAGAATCGAGCCGTTAGCAACTCATTGGTGAAGCTTAACGCTATAATAACACAGTAATAGAAGAGCGTAAGCCGGGAAGTGTGAGCTACAAGAAACACAAACCAGCTCACAAACATCATGGTGATATCGAAACGACAAGAACATCGGCGACACTCGAGGAAACATGACTAACAAAAATAAAAGGAATACTATAGACATATCAGCATCATGAGCTGCAACACACATTGTTGATTGCATACGAGGACTTGGAATCGTTCCGCTCGAGAGCAAGTGATCCAGTGGCCAGCAAAAGTAGTATGCACCTATCATACATGCAGAAAGTGCAATATTCATGTAAGAACATTTTGGCATTACAAATCCGTACCATCTTTTTGTGTTACTTGAATTTCTACAATGACAACACATACTACGCCAAAACTGCATTCATCAAAACGAGATCTCAATAGTCGTATACAACAGTTCGAAAAACAGAAGGAAAGCCCGTTTACCTCGGAATCGACGTACATGCACCCACCTCAACCCTTAAAATTAGCAATAGCGCATACACGTATTATATAATAGAGCCCTTTATTCGTGGTATCTCTCAGTATCATCCCAAACCGAGTATCCCACACCCTTTCATTCATCCCAGTTATTCAGGAAACTATGACGCTGTACTTGCAAATAAAGTCTAGCAAGTCGATCTTTTACTCTAATAATCAAGCAGGCATAAAAGGTAACCTGAGTCATATTAATGCACATATATGAAATAATCGGCTGCCCATTTTTAGGTATATTTGATTGATATTGATGCAGATTTTGCTGTTTGTCATGAAACTCCATAACCTTGTATCACCTTAGGATGATGATACACGACCACTGGGTGTCGCCATCGCTACGGTTTTTGGGGCAGCAATTGAGCAGGACAGCAGTGCGCATTTCTACATAGCAGCAAGCTTCACCAGTAATCCTGAGATGCCCTCCGTTTCCAAATCCCATAATAATAAAGTTTTAATTCGAATAGCGGAGCAGGGATGGCGTTATCCTCGTTTATTGTGTTGACGATAATAATGCATCTAGCCGCTACACCAAAAATAGAAGCCATTATTTTTTAGGAGAATTGACAAAGTTGTTTCGGGTAGTAGCGTGTATTATGCATTACATCAGTTACATATAGGCCAAGTGGTTGACCATCTACAACAAACGCTTCATGTAAGTGAGAAGTAACAAATTGCAAAGATTGGATAATTTCCGACCGAGGCTCCCTCGCTGAAGCAGCAGCTCGTTGTAAACGGTACCCTCGTTGCCAAAAAAAGGAGATCGCAAGAGAAAAAGAACCGCCCGTGTTCGGTTACAGATGAAAGAGCATGCTATATTAAAGCCGACTGAGATAAAGTTCTCATCGATTACAATAAAGGGCTCGATGACGTTCGAGGATAATAGTGCGTCGCGGGCTTTCGGTCATTTCACACGATGACACGACGATTGCGCTATGAGCTATGCTGGTGCATATCCAGCTTCAAAGAGACCAAAGCAGGTTCATACATCGTTATTTTCTCTGTGACAAGCATCAACTTGGCCTGTTTCCAGTTCTGAACAAAACTAATGCATCGGTTCTCTTCTTCCAGAAGGCGCGGCAGGGAAGAAGAGAGACCCCGCCGATGAGCTTCTCCTATGAGATGCTTACCGAACAGACTAGGGTAGATGCCGCGAGCTCAAATGAGCAACAGAGCTCAGGTATTCATCAAACAAATGAAAGGAGTTTCGTCCAATGCATGTAGAGCAGCTCAATAGTATCTTTTATCGTTTTTGCTTAGTTTTGCAAAACGTACACGTACAAGGATTATTCCAAACTGCAATTATAGATATCAAAAACTATTCTGCAGGAACTATTACATCTGAGTCTTTTTCTTTTTCACAACTGAAACAACCAGTAGCACAACACACATACTGACCCTGAACCCCAGCTGCTCCCTGCTCAGCACGTAACTACTTGTGTTATTGAAATTGGCGGCTATTGACGTTCAACAATGATGATGATGAAGCGATTCTAGTGGATTCGATTTGTTCCGTCCGGGCTGCAGTGCCATCTGAGACGTCGTCACCTCCCATGTTACTGACGGAGGGGGGGAGAAAGTGGATGGAAGTACAATGTCAGACGTTACGGAGTGAGCAGACAAAACAGAGTTAGACTCAAAAGTAATAGCGTTTTAGACTGGTCGAAAATGATCACGCCATGGTTTAAAATGTAAAAAAAAAAAAACCAGAACGCACGGGCGTCGAATGCGATGGTCTTTGTTAATTTTTTGCCGAGAACGATAAAATCACAGAGTGTGGGGTTACTCGCTGTGCCGTTCTTCCAGCGGATATTGAATATTTAATCTATATGTGAAAACATAACGCCATCTGCTTATCAGATCGTCAAATTTCGCCCGCCAGTTTTGTTTGTAAACTCGGAAAACAAAACTAAACAAAAATAAAGGTACTGTGCGATCTGGTGCAACTACAACGCCTTTCCCTCTTTCTCTCTTTTCCTTGAATCTCCTCCTTCTTCTTTTCGTCTGCTTTTGCTTCTGTTCCATCTCTCTCTCTCTCTCTCTCTTTCTCTTGGCCTTCCCCTCTCTGGAAGTAAACCTTATCAGCATCGCTACCGCCATGACAACACGATTGCTGCTGTTGGCTAGGACACCGTCGAAGCACGCTATGCGTTGTCAGTATCAGCAGCAAACGTCGGCATACTACACAAGTGCACTGCTTAAACAGCAATCGAGTACGCTTGGCTTATGGACTCCCTCGTCCTCACCGTCTCCACAATACAGGGTATCGTCAAGGACCCCAGCTGCTGCACGACGTAACCATGGATCACATAGCCACAATCATCCAATACACGCCGACATTGCTACCACGTTTGAACACTCTGGTTTGTAATCCTTCCCAAAACTGCTATGCTCTTACATACGCATCGGGCTGAATTTAACCGGCTGCTTCTAATCGCTCATTTGTGACATGCAGGAAAACGAGGTGTTCAAATAACCATGATTGGCTTAGCATCGAATGTTGGATTGACAGTGACGAAGGGCGCAGCTGGATGGTAAGTCATACTCCGAGTCATACTCCGAGTAAAGAAGGAGCTATGAGGAAGGCACAAAGGAGTGGATCCAAAAGCAAGATCACTCAAGGGCTTTGTTTCAGGCTGATGAATTCTGCTGCATTGTTGGCAGATGCTGCACATTCGTTTGGAGGTGAGTTTCTTGTGTGTTGATGTATAAACAGTGGGAGCTTCCAAAAAAAGGATATATTAATTGATGTTTTGATGATAGATCTTTTAAGTGACTTTGTCACCTTGTATACGTTTAAAATGTCACGGAAGCCGCCGGATCCGATTTATCCGTACGGTTATGGTAAATTTTGCTGATAAAACGATTTTCTTTTCTGCAGTCAGTGGAGTGAAGATGGAGTGCTTGCGAGGATGCTGATGGATACGCGGAGGGGGCAAAAAAAGCACTGAATTGACATTATCACCCAAAGGCAAATTTGAGACGGTCGGTTCATTGGCCATCTCGTCTCTCCTGATCGCGGGCGCAATCGGCATCGGAGTACACTCGCTGGAATTATTACAGGCGACTCTGAACAATGCATCGACAATAGAGGTTACGCAAGCGGTTCAGGAGACAGCACCCGTGGTCTTGGATGCCCAACAGCAGGTCACGGAAAAGGCTGGCAGCTCGACGGCAACCCCAGCGTCGTTTGCAGCGATACCGTCAATATTACATGATCACGCTTCACATTCCGATGGTTTGCTGAACCCAAATGCAGCTTGGTTCGCCTTGGCAAGTGTTCTTGTCAAGGAATGGCTATATCGAGCAAGTAAGTATAAGCGTGAGAGATTCTATATGATATGTATGCCACAAGAGAGAGATATATTTTGTTTACTGATTGATGTGTATGTAGCACTCAAGGTGGGTCGAAGTGAGCGGAGTGAAGTGCTAATAGCGAACGCTTGGTAAATGTCGGTTTCTCTATTTGCCTCTGTTGGAAATGTGGAAGAAGTAACTGATATGTATTCTGTTATCTATCCCCACCTTTCGTCGTGGGAAAAAAAAATAATTACAAAACAGGCATCACCGATCCGATGCGTTATCGAGTGGAGTTGCGATGGTAGCAATTGCAGGCAGCTATGCAGGCATAACTGTCCTTGATCCACTCGGTGGATTGGTAGTGGCAGGAATGATTCTGAAAAGCACATTTGAAATGACAACATCCTCGCTCAGAGAACTAACGGACAGAGGCATGGACGTGTCCGAAATGGATAAGATAAGGCGGATTATGGCTCAGATGAAGGTATATTCGGGGAATCGCTATAATTTTCATATGTCATCAATCAGTCATCTCACAAGTGTGTTGTCAATTGTTCTCCATAGACCATGGAACCCGACCTGATCGATTTCCATTCAATACGAGGTAGAAAGCATGGTCCGTTCTATCACATAGATATGGCATTAAAGGTAACTCCAGAATTAAGTGTACACGAAGCACGTCGACTGGAACATCGTATCCGCACTGCAGTTCAGCGTGATTGTGATCAAGTGCAGCAAATCCTTGTACGTCTAGAGACACCGTTACGACTGTAAAGACCCTATTTTCTTCTTTCTCTACATATGCCCCCCCCCTCCTTCCCCGCTAGTTCTGTGTATTTTTATCGTTCTTCGTCTTGTGTATTGCTTTTGTGTTCATTTTGTTATCTTGTATGTTGTAATTTTATATGATATAAACTATCTTATTTATATGGCCTGCTAACCAATCTTGTCGTGTCAACAACCACTGTATCCAACCACTCAACAAAGCAGGGTTTGAGGGGGGTTGGGTTGCAGTACATACCACAAGAGAGTACTTGTCCAAAGTGCGATTGTGCCACGTTTTTCCCAGTCCATGCCCAGTCATTCACCAGTTTTTCGTCAGGTACAGAAAATGGTGGCTGTCCATGATCATGCGAACTTTGAACCTTAAATTTAAAGTAATCACACCCAATAAAGTCTTGCCCTTATTGCTTATCGCCCATCACTGCAGATCGTTTTCGAAACATTCAATGGCGTGAACGTAGACTTGTATCAAAGTACTCGGGATACACTTGGTATAGATTATTTTATAGCATCTGCATTGTGTTGGTCGCTGGATTTGTTGTCAACCGTCTAGTCTTGTTGGTCACATCATAATTTTATTGACATCTTTTGTCCCTTGTTGGCGTGATCGGAGGAAGGTGACGGTGTCTTTGGCTCAACTAGGGGATGGTGGTCTTCATCCGAAACGAAACTCGCTGTAAAGTATCACATTGGCAGCCTCCAATGTTGAATCCGTCGGTTTTTTACAGCAGCTTACATGGCGTTTTTACCATACGGTTTTTGTAACCAGGGTCTATTGTACTGTATGTCTTGATCAATATGGGTGATAAGATATAGCTACACCAAGAGCAAGTATTCGCTCCACACTTATCATCAATCTGTTAGAAGATTAGCTTTGTAGAATAGTTAGTTCGAGTACTCTGAGTACCTGCGGCACTGCCTAGATTGGACCTTCCGAAAGAATTAATCCGGGCTGGGGGGGTTAACCCAGACAAAGATCATCTTTTTTTTTCTATTTCGGTTTCACTCCCTTTTTTTTTCCCTCCTATCTGTCATATTTCATATCATGGCCTACGAAATACCAGTTATTGACTTTGGCAATTTCGACAACGATCCCAAGCAAGTTGCTCAAAAGGTCTTGGAAGCATGCAAGTCCATTGGTTTTTTCTACATGGTGAACCACGGCATTGCCAAAGATCAAATTGATCGCTCATTCGAATTGGTAACAACGCTGCCATTTGCCTGCATTCCGAGCAAGATAAAATAAATAAATAGACTAAATGAGCGTGGTTTTTTCTTCCCTTTTAAGGCTAAAGAATTTTTCGATACGCCTGCCAACGAGAAGCGTAAATATTTGATCCAAGAAGACAATCATGGCTACTCTGAGCTCTATCAAGAGACGTAAGAATTCCCCAGCATAGCAACTTAATTTTCTCTCCGCACGTTTCTCGATGGGGGGGGTTGTTCTAATATGTCACATTTAAAATATGGCATGCTATAGACTGGATCCTGAGAACCAAAAGCAAGGCGACCACAAGGAGTAAGTATATATATAACTGGGAGTGGCTATTCGTTGCAGCAATGGTGACTAAAAGATCAAACAGAGGTTTCAACTTTCGTAACTTTGTGAATGGTAAGGCCCACGCTCCGCTTCCAGCTGTTTTCGAGAAGGAGCATGCATTTGTAGAAGGTTTCTCCAGAGTAAGTCTTATCACACATCGCCAAACTTTTTAAATGCTGTCGATACCCCAAACATATGCTTTACAACCGTCTATTAACTGTACGTTGGTAGGCTTGCCACGGTATGGCCATGCGTGTCCTTCAAGCATTTGCAATTGCACTCGAGGTACGTGCTAACAAATAAAAAGTTTCTTTTTCCCAAGCTCTTACATGTGCTTTTTGTCGTACGATTCGCTATCACCCGAACAGATCCCGGAAGAAGAAGGCGGAGCCAATTGGTTTGCCGATCGTCACACTTACGATGAACAATCTGGTCAGATCCTCCGTTATCTGAAATATCCACGCGGCGGTGAATCCACTTACCAGGAGCCCGTGAGAGCGGGTGCACATAGTGATTACGGCAGCATCACACTTTTATTCCAAAAAGATGTTCCCGGTCTTGAGGTGAAGGCCAGTCGCACAGAATGGATTTCTGCACCTCTGATCGAGAACTCGATCTTGGTGAACGTGGGCGATCAGATGCAGGAATGGACAAACGGATTATTCAAAAGTACGTTGCACAGAGTCACCTTTTTACCCGAGCATGCGCATCTCGACCGATACTCGATGCCTTTCTTTGTTCACCCTGAGGATGCTACTTTATTGTCGCCTATTCCTAGCAAGGTGGTGCCTCCACCCTCAGAGTCTACCCAAGGGGTTGCAAAGAGCGGCGAAATCATTACTGCTGGAGAGCATCTGCGAAGACGGTTGGATGCTACGTACAAGTATGAAGACGAAGCTACGAATTAGTAGGAGGAGCTTTATAAACTCCATTGTTGTATAAATTCATATATTACCAAACTCATAATGAATAAACCACGATTTATCACTACTACTGTGGACTCCCGCTCTTACTATTCCCAACAAAATGCAATCTTTACGCTTGCACCATCGGGTTTTTTGCAATGTCAGAAAACCATATTGCAACATCTGTTTTGTAGGGCTGGATTTTATCATAGGTAGTATATTCTCATCATCAGCAACGCTTGTCGCAACTTATCAGAGGGCCAATTTTAAGCTAATAATAGTATGGTAACTTATGCATGCTTTAGAGGTGTCATATATACTGTACTTGATATACACAAAGATATTGCATGTAATGTTCGTTTATTGATAGAAATAAACTATGAACTAGCGAAAAAACTTTTTTTTTTTTTTTGAAAAAGGAAACACGAGGGCAAAGATATAAAGCTAGCGGCATGTGGGGCTTTAGATCGATGGTGATAAGAAAAGGTCTTGAAAAAGAAGACTGTCAGGAATACATTTGTTCTCGAGACATAATTTACATTCTATATTTCCAAGAAACTCACTTGAAAAAACCGGCTCTTGAACTACATGATGATCCCTGCACCTAGAGGCTGCAATTTGTTTGTTTTATTTTGAGAAAGGTACACGGCCTCATCATTGGTCTGTACATAATTGCAGCGGTACCCAGAAGAGTTCTTTAGCACCTTTCACTTCTGATGCGCCTGGGCTTGCTCTGAACGTTTTAAAGATAGAGCGGGTCAGCCAAGCAGTCTTTTTCGCTCGCAATATAGTAGGAAAATCCAATGCGATAAAAGCTACATTACTGGCGTTATCAAGTGTGTGAGTATATAACATTTATAATTTGCTACTTTATAAAAGTATAAAGTTATGACTCAAGGTGTTTAGCAAACCCCACATTGTCCAGTAAAGGCGAGACTAGTGGTGGCTCGGGTGGAAACGAAGGTGTCATTTTAGGATCGAAATTCGGCTCTCAATTTTGAAACGTAACCTCATCAACTACCTGCGAACATATGGTATAGACTGGGGTTAAATGTGCGACGATACGACTGATCTCACGCAATGAAAATTCTTATTGGATCCGTACCTGGCTATTACAGAGGACCCAGTATGGACATTTGAAAACCATAGTGGTAAGAACTCATGGTCAATTGTATTACAAATGCATCAAAGGATGGCTCGACTAGTGTTGCACAGATAACGAATAATATACATAAAAAGCAACAGATTTGAGGATTGTAGTATGTTGATATGTTTTCTGACATTGTGCTCCAGTGTTGGAAGTTTACGCGGCAAATCCTCGTACTACCATTACATTGTCTTCAAAGACTTACCCCACCCCACCCTTTACAATGCGTCCGAACCATGGCAAGACCCGTTTCTACCACAGCCCCGCCTCTTTTTTATTTTTATTTTTTTGATAGTACACTCTTCCAACCTTATGAACATCATTTCCTGTAATTGATCGTCGAGCTGTAATCAAGGCTATCGTGTCAGTTGCCATTTTTATGGGGTATGGGAACGCTATGCGTAGTGACGTTTGATCTTTCTCTCTCGACAAAATTTTGACAAGTACACCACATATGCATCACCATGGTTGTCGCAGTCATCACCTCTATCTTTCTGATTTCGATGAGCACCACCCAATGATTTTTTTAAGTATAAAAGTCCTAAATAGCTGTATTTTACAATTACATACGTTATATATCAACCTGTTTTTTGTCTATTGCTCTTTTTGCTTGAAAGTGTTTGTATTATTTGATACAGATTGGATTCAAAAAAAAACAAAAGAAAAAGGACAGGCTTGCTTGGTGATCTATATAACCTCTTCTTTCAATACTAGCTGCTGAGTGGTAAAAAAGTTAAAAAAATTCACTTTGATCCACTTGGCCATGTACTTTGTGTGACCACAAAAAAAAAACAGGCATGAGCGATAGCGAAGGCGACGAAGCACCGGATTACTCCACGCTCTTACAACGATCAAAGTACGATAAACTTAATCTCTGTACAATTATACAAAATTCTATTTCTGTGCAATGCATCGCGTCAATAATAAATATATTTAATCTATTTTTAAATGTTAGACATGGTCAAAAAGAAAATGTGTATGATCCGTCACAAGAAAATAGTCTTGAAGAATCGCGCAATGCTCTTTTTGCAGTGATTGACGAAAGAAAAAAAGTCAATGAAAAGAATCTGAGCCTGGGTACGCTGGATCGTGTCACGGGTTTAACGTCAGTGTCTCGTTATAAAGGCACACACTTTCGTGTCATGGGCCATACAGTGAAAGGTTGTATGATGTTGTATCCGGAAGAAGCTGCTTGGTTGATCAATATGAGTGCGCTCCGTATCGAGTCTGACGACGACGACGACGACGACGACACAACGGGTCTTGAGGATTACTTTGAATTCATGTTTGCTCAAAAGGATGGATGGATTACTTTTGAAAAGTATCAAGTTTACGCGTATCTTCGACGTCTTGGATACATTGTTCGACGCTCTACATTGCCTTTGCAGCAGCAGCAGCAGCAGCAGTATCCATCGCCGTCGTTATTAGTAGGATCGTACTGGAGCCATCAATGTGGATGGCTTATTCGTACAGTCGCTTATTGTGTCAAGCGTGTTTTACTCTATTGTTTTGGCTCAAGGCCGCTTGTTCGTCGCCATCAGTCCTCTACATTGCGTAGGTTTTTTACACCTCATGGATACAGCGTCGTCTCTTGTCACTTGACTCATCTTTTCTTTCATACAGACTCGGTCTACTCAACACTTAAAATTGTCCCTTCAAGCCCTTGGTATAAACCCTTTACAACAGATCAAAACACATGTCGAGTAACAGATACTTCATTCGATTGGGATGTGTATCGACCTAATCCACAGTGGAAAAAGCGGGATCCAGGCGTGCCTGATTTTCGTGTGGTAGTAACAAAGTAAATCCTATTACCAACCCCCCCCCACCCACCCTTTGTCTCTGCTCCTCCTTCTGGTGAAAACTGACATGATTTTACAACTAGTTCCTGCGATGCTATACCCTCGTTGGCGAAATACCAAAAGCTATTCAGCGATCTGGAGAAATCACCACGACATTCTGATAGTTTTCATCATATCCGATATACAAACACATTGAATTTGTCGTTTCTGCTAGCCGTTGTGGACGATGCTGGGGCCGTAAGCTTTTTGAGAATCAGTGGCGATGGCGTGGTCGACTTGAGTAGTAGTAGTACTACTACTACTACTACTGGTAGCTAATCTGATATAATGTGTATACTGCCTTTCTTTGTATATATGTAATAACAATGTTATGCGTTCGTTCGAGACCTTGGTTTTTTTGGTTTCTCTTTTGATGGTGTGCTGTAACATATGCCATACACTAGCGACTTGTATTAAATCCTGGATACATGAAATGTTCTCAAAAGTCGTCTGAGTACGTAGTATACCCTAGAGTTACGGGATAACGGCTGTGGCAAAGTAGGTAATTTCGTGCTCGATAACCTCTCTTTTTTAGGGAGAGAAAAATGCAATGTAGACTGGCATATTAGCCATCTGTTTACTTTGCCAGCTAATTCTGCTGTTATCTCCCAAATTCAAGCTCGTACAGAGTCTGTACCATCCTTATTTACCTTATGTCTTGCATAATACACGAGAAATTAACACATGGCCCAATAAAGCTGCTGTAGCAAAGAAGCCCAGAAGCTACCAAAGTGTCATTGCTCACTATGTATAGTTTTTTTTTGTATAAAAGTCTGGTATGCTTTTATCGTATAACTTCTTACCCATTCTGATAATAATGCAAATGGATCATATAACTCTATGATAGTCTCATCGAAACAGGATCGGTTGTGTATGATGCACATTGAATGATATTCTGCCAGTTGGAAGGTAGCAGCATCATCTTGCACTTTCTTTTTAATGCGCGGGCAATGAATTACATGCCTCAAGATGCACGAGTTTAATAATGAAGCGTGGGAATGGGGAGGAGGAGTAGGAAGCAAGACGGCGGGGGATAAACAAAAGTTCGTCTATCATGCTCAGCAGCGATCTTGCTTAAAGAGAATTACCCTGCCTCCCCGACTTGATGCATAAGTAACGTTTTGCCGATACTCAGTCCATTTCAATACAACCTTATTATAAATTATATCCCATGCTTAGAGCATGCAACACCAGCGAACGGCCCATGTGGTTGTGCTGCACGCAGAAGATTGTTTTATATCTTTAACCTTGTTTCTGCTCCGGCAGCCACAACAACATTAATCAGAACCGTCTCTCTGTATCCACTCGTTTTTTTCAGAAAGGACTACAGTAATTGGGCACTTTTCTGGGAATATGGTAGCTGTAGCTGCATCCTATAGACGCAATAATACGCTGAGCGGTTCAAGGGCAGAAGAGCAAACAGAGGAGGTTCATCTCTTATTGTTTAAAATAACAAGCAGCAGCAGCAGCCTCCCATGAAAGCTAGTACTAGCTGTATATTATTTCCTTATCGAGTCTTTCTTTTCCTTTGCATAACATTACATTCGGTTGATGCTAAAAGCGACGGTGATCTAAAAACGGTAGTGATCCATATGCCCGATTTACTCATATTACAACCACGCCTTTTCTCCTTTCAATGCGCGGAAAAAGAAAAAAGTACAGAAACACTTGTGATCGTTAAGCAGAGAGTGTCCTGTTATAGTATTACATAGTTTACATTATAAAGAATCTAGGACAAGTAGCAGCATTGCTGTCCTTTTCTACCATCTAATTATTCCTGGGACTCTTTGGCGTCGGGTTGGAAAAAAAGTGTGCCGGAGTGGGGCCGTCCGGGTTGTGTGTGGCCCGGGGGGTGGTAGGCGCTTGCGCCGACAGTGGAACGGTGCTTAATTTATTTTTGTTTCCTGATCGCCCGTGATTTCGTGGAGCTTTAGTAATGGAATAAAATATCTGTACTACATACACTACTATAGCCCTTCCAGACGCCCATTTCCCGTACTAGGTAACGGGACGCTTTATCCCATCATTGATTTCAAGAGACCAAAAGTACTACTTAGTAGTAGATCATGGTTTCTCTCTGTAGCTATTGCGCATCTACATGGTTTTAAAAGAAAAAAGTGATCCTTCAATGGCTACTGACTTTTAATAAAAGGCTACTGGACTGGTATGATGCTTGACATTGAGTTAATCATACTACTTGCTTCAACAGACAGACATGCTTTGTTGTAATGCTTATTAATCTCTTCAAGCCGGATTTCACAATCGACATGGATGAACAGAACGCTCAGGCATAATCGCAATTTTTTTTTTATATTCAGCACCAAGAAAGTATAATTATCTTGATTTTGCCATAGAGGACCACCTGACCGCCATGGTATACAAGGAACCACAAAAAAAGACGCAATTGCATGAGGAGCTTCTTTAATCTAAACTACTTTTATTGGCTCGATGCATAATCAATTCGACTCTTCATACGTGAAGAAAAAAGGTATGGATCGGCAAAGCGAACAGCGAATTACAAAGAGAGAGCGAGAGAGAAAAGTTCTCTGTAATACGTAGCACATTGGAAAGTTCCGGTGTTTTAGTCTATATGCGCAAAAAAAAAAAAAACTATAGTCAAGTTGTACAACTGCACCACACACACACATACACAACAGAGCCTGAGCTTCATCATGCTTTGGATAACAAGACGTCATTGTTGATATATGAGAGAGGGAGAGAGAGGTGTCATGACATTGACTGTTGTGGACCAAATTATAATGCCTTGGTTCATGTATGTGTACTCACAAGAACAAACGGCTGCATGTGGTTCTATGTATCGGGTTCTTTCCAAAACAAGAGAAAGAGCGAGGCTTTGCGCCTTATTACCTAATAAAACGCCAAGGCTGTTTTCCTTCTGTGTGCCTTTTTGTTTACACATTTACTTGTAATACTTGTATATAACAATTTGTGCAAAAAAAGTTCAATGATTACGTTGTGTGGCTTTCCAAATCGTACGACTTTGGGTGGAACAAAACGCCAAGCTTTCTTCCACACACTTGAGCAACCCCCCCCCCTTGAGTAAATGTCAAGAACAACCCGCTTTTCTGGAACATCGATTTCAAGGAACCGGATGAATCTTCCTGGTCCGACAACAATAGCAAAATGAGAGAGAGGAAGCCAGGCAACACTACCCCCAGCAACTTTACGCGCACAGTCAACTTTTTTTTTTTCATGCTTGCATAGAGTTTTCCTGATACAAGTTTCGCTCGGACGTTTTGTTAAAGTATAAACTCTAAAACTCGCTTGCTGATGACTGCCCGCCCACCCATGTCATTCAAAGAGGGGTTGTCTTGTGTACCGCTCGCTAAAACAGTTGTTCTAATTTATTTTGCCGTTATTGGACATAGAAGGGCATTCATTGTGATTTTTGTAGCCCGGGCTTTGGGCTGGTTACTGCTGTCAAGTGCACATGTTTTGTATGTGCATTTACACAAGAAGAAAGGGTCAAATTATCGCTGTTGGTTTCTCAGCGGCGATTTTTTTTTTTTTTGAAATGAATACCCGCTTTTCTGGAACATCAATCCAAAGAAACGGCTTTTACACACTGAAAGAGGGAAATCTGGGGGGTGATTGGAGCCCGAGCCATTCCAAGTACAAGATAACATAGATACAAAATGAATTACAACCCCAACCTTTTTTTTTTTTTTTCAAACTGATCTGCCACTCTGTGTGTGTGTGTGTGTGTGAGTGAGTTGGTTACTCCAAAAAAAAAGTTTTTATTCGGTTATGTGTAACCATGGCAATCATCGAATAGGATTGTCTGTCAATGTGTGCGTGCAAATAAACAACCCAAATGCGTCATGTTGTTGTTGTTGTTTGTAATGTCACATATCTAAAACGGAGCTTCTTTTAAACAAAGGGACACACGTGAACGGAAGCAAAATGTCTAATCAAGTAGTCGCATCAGGCCGCATGTAAAAAAAAAAAAAGAAACATTGAGCAACTAAATAGTTTTAGCTTGCCTGGTTGAGGTGACACAAATAAATATAAAAAGAGAAAGCCGACAACAGCAACAGAGAGTAAGTAGCGCATGCATAAGTTTTGATAACCAGACGATACTTTGTTGTTGTTGTTATTAGGATTTGATTTGATATACATTAGAGAACAGCTGATATACTATGAATGTGTATGTGTATGTGTGTGTGTGTGTGTGTGTGTTTGTGAAGGGGGAGTTTAAGGGGGTTTACGCGCAAACAGATGCGCTTTTTCTGAATGTGAGGAAAGATACAAAAGAGTTAAGAGAGAGATGCAGAAACGATTAGATGGAAAAAGAAATCAAAAAAGCCTCAGAGTAATAGTGGTATTAATAGTAGTAGTAGTAGTAGTAGTGGTGGTGGTGGTAGTTAGTAGTAGCACATGTGAGAGATGGAAGGGGGGGGAAGAGTAGTACACTACACATGCGTGCGTTATGAAGAAAAGAAAGATACAGAAGGAAATTTACGTGGATGATGTATGTAAGCAAAAGGTCCCTCCTCCTGCCCTAAACCCCAACCCCCTTCTTTCGCCAAAAGGTGGGATTATTAAAGGTATAATGTGTATATATATATCTAAGCAGGGGGGGGCAAGAAGTAAGAGGGAAGAACCTTGGGTTAAGCGCGTTCCTCGTCAAAGAACTTTTCGGCCACAATGTACTGGTCGTTTGTCTTGTAGAGGCGCTTGAGAGCGGCAATGGTCGAGGGGATGGTCATGAAGAGCCATGCGGCGATGGGCAACGAGATGTAGTCGAAGCAGTTGCGCCAGGAGCGGGACTCGGACTTTTGCTTGCGGTAGAGCTCGCGATCGACGAAGCGGTGGAGGTACTCGTAGATGGCCAAGGTGCCAAAGAGCGGGAAGGGCAAGAAGACGGTGATGATTTTCACAATGTTCCACAGGGTCGCGTAAAAGTCAGAGGTGAGGATAGGATTGTCGGCGGGGTCGACGACGGCGACCATCGGATGCGGTGGGAACAGCACAAACTGCATCAGCGGCACGGCTGCAAACATCAGCCAGCCCGAGGTGACTGGGATCATGTGCGCCTCGAGCACCTTGATGCAAATAATCAACTTGTCGATCCAGAAGGTCGGCGATGCATACATGCTGCTTTTCTTACTCTTGGTGGTGGCTGCTGCAAGCATCATCAGCTCGCCCGTCGTCGCACCGCTCCCGCCGTCCGCACGCAGTCCAAAGGCGTTGCGCAGCGTGTACGACACGTCCGCAATGCCATTGTAGTGCCGCTTGGCCTGCACAAAGCGTGCATACATGTTGGACATGTACCCGTTCGTCTGCACGTTCGTCAGGTTGATGGGCACAAAGATCGGTTGGCAGCGCGCCATGCCGTCCGTCTTGAAGAAGCACTTGAGCATCATGTGCATGTCCTCGCCCACAGAGTCTGAGTCCGTGTCCCAGAACCCAACGCGTTCGGCAAGCACCATGCTCAAGCTGTACGTCGAGCAGGGGAATGCGATGCCACGACTGTTGCTCAGGTTGGCCATCACCATCGCCGACCACGTAATGTCAGTCATCCGCACCGCCGCAGGCACATCAAAGCAGTTGCGTGAGAAGAAGATGGGTGGTGCATACAGTAAAAAGTATGGATCGTCGGCCTGATTGAAGCTCTTTTCCAACTAATATATATAACCCCCTTTGTTGTTAGACCATCGTATGCAACTTTTTAAACTTCTTGTTCCAAACATACCTCGTGGACGTAGAGCTCCGGGATCGATGAATCGGAGTCAGAGATGGTGAGGATCACGCGTCGTCGGTCGACGCCCCGTCGGATCATTTCAGAGCAGCCAACACGGGCAGCATAGGACACGTTGGAACCCTTGCCGCGCGACTCGCCCGGGATGTCTGCTGGGTGGACCGTCGTAATAAAGTGCAAGAAACTGTCCTTGAAATACTCCGCCAGGCTTTCGGCCTTGGCACCATGGCCTAGTTCGGAGGCTTCCATGGCAAGGATGATGACATAGTTTGTTTGCGCGTTCCTAATTTTGGCAAATCCGATCAGTTTTCCCTTTTTTTGTTTGAATCATTCTCCACCCTCCCTGTTGGTTTTTTCGATGGGTGTGGATTCGAAAGAGAGAGAGAGAGAGAGAGAGGGTTCGGGTGTGGTGGGACGTGGAGTCATTATCTAAAAATAAGTTTACCTGTGGTTGGCTAAGCGCTTGATCGTGTCCCGCAATAATCCCTCAGGCTCAGCATAGTTGGGCACAATGAAGGCGTGAATAAGGTGTGACTCTTCATACAGCTTGAGCGAGGCTTCCATCTCGTCGAGCCGAGCGTCGTCCACCACACTGCTGCTGTAGCGTTCGCGCGTGGGCGTGGGCGAGGGCGATGCAGGGCCAGACGATATGGTTCCTCCGTTCATGGTGTTGCTGCCGCTGCTGCTGTTGTTGACGGTGCTATTATCATTGCTATCGATGCTGCTGATCCGTTGTGTTTGGTTCCAGTTGCTGATTTTCTTCATCATCAAGGACGAGGTGATCCAGAACTTGAAGACGTGGTTGATCTGGGAGTATAAAAAGAAGATAAAGTAGAGCAAGAGGAAGACGAGGTAGAAGCGGGGTATCAGCAACGGGCCCAGGAGTAGTAGCAAGATGGAGCTGATGGCGGCCATGGGCGCAACCAGTTCGAACGGGTAACTGAGAAGCGTCATCTCGTTTGTTTGGTTGTGTGTGTGTGTGTGTGTGTTGCTGGAGAGGTGGTTGGTGGTGGACGGAAAGAGGGCGGAGAAAGAGAGAGAGAGAGAGAGAAAGAGTTCTTTTAGGGTTCAAGTAGTTGTTGGCAATACACGCGTGCACACAACAGAACAGAGGAGCGAAAGAGTTGGGAGAAGAGAGAGAGAGAGAGAGAGAAGAGTATTCCTTCTTTATAAAAAAAAATGAGCTAAATAGTTTTTTTTTTCTTTTATATTTCATTTTCGAACACAGAGCTAATGGAGCTAAGCTACTCTCTCTCCTCCCCCTCCCCCCCCAGCCAATGACCGCATTCGATCGTGATGAACAGCCGCCAAGAAATAAGAATCTCTCTCTCTCTCTCTCTCTTTTTTTCATTCCCAAATCGGGTGCCGTGCTCAGTTTTTCCAATCTGGGGCATCGTGTCGTTACACTCAGGGGGTGTGCCTGGGGTTGGGGGGGGGGGGAAGTGGTCCTTTATAAGACGAGCTGCTTCACTGGCCCTGCGTTTTATTATTTTTGCGCGGGTGTTCGACCCTACCCTACCCTACCCTACCCTCCCTTTCTCCATATTTACAATCTTACGTCTCCGCATTATAAAGAGACGGGGAGAGAGAGAGACCGCCCCCCCCTTCCTTTTCCTCTCCGTGTCTATAACAAAAAGACCGTACTCTCTCTCTCACACTCTCACATGTGTGGCAGATCAAAGTAAACGGGGGCGGAGTTCCACGCTTGCTCCCTGCGTACAAAACGGTGTTTTGAACCTGCTGCTTTGCTTTGCCTGTTTGTTGTAACACATCATCTCTGTGTAGTGCATATACCCTATATCCCACTTTTTAGTCCGTTCTCAAACTCACACTATGTCATACAGCGCACCTTTTATTGAAAGCGAAGAGGTTGTCCATTGTGTCCGTGACCCATCAAAAGTGCCAGGAAAAGATTATCTCGTCGTTGATGTCAGGGACAATGACTTTCACGTAATGTATTTCCCCACCCCCCCTTCCCCTTTTGTCCCTGCAACAACCAAACAACACTTTATACTAAATACCTGAGAGGGATTCATTATACAGGGTGGTAATATTCCTGGCGCCATCAATGTACCCGCCAATCAATTGGTAGATCGTGGCAATGCACTGATTGAAAAGTACAAGCAAGTGCCGCTGGTCGTGTTTCACTGTGCCTTGTCACAGCAACGCGGACCCAAGGCAGCGCGCATATACAATGAGATGCGTCACCTCACGGGCGAAAAGGGTGACCAGAAGGTATATATAAAACACATTATTCTGTTTCAATGGCTTGCATATGCACATATAGACACAAATGGCATATGCACTCAAAGACAAATAATACAGGTGGTTGTCATGCGAGGTGGATTTGACGGGTGGCATGCGCGGTATCACAAGGAAAAAGATCTGATTGCAAACTACGAGCCAAGCATATGGGGTGTCTTTGAAGAAGAAGAAGAAGAAGACCAAGAAACTGTAGAGAATAACCCATTCATGGCTGGTGTGCCAAAATCATCATCGTAAACTCCACATCATCAATAACACGATGCACACTATATCACGTAGTCTATTGTCACTATTATGAATTATTATTCTTTATTATTATTTAGCGCGTCGCTTCGAGTTCTTGATCTTGCGCTTCTTTTCAGCCTTGGGAAGCTTTTGTTTCCGCTTCTCTCGTGCTTCCTCTTTGGCCTTTTGCTTGCGTTCCTTCTTCACATCCTTGTCTTCATACCGTTTTCCACGTGGAGCGCCTCGCTTGTCTTCTGAATCGCTCTCTTCTTCCTCGTCCTCATCCTCATCACTGATATCATCATCATCATCATCACCATCATCATCCGTGGTGTCACTCTCTATCCGCAGATCTGCAATCTTGCTCTGAGTAGATTCCACATTACTTGCATCATCGTCCACCTTGGTTGCTGCTTGTTGGAAATTTGAATCACCGAGCAAGTTGGCGTATACAAGCTATACATGACGGGGAAATTGCTCTGAAAGTCAATCATCACAATAAAAAGAAGACCAGAACCAACTTTCTACTCACATTTTTACCCTTGCCTTCTGCAATACGCAAGGTATCTCGTTCAGCATCCACAACTTCTTCCAAACTCTGTGGTATATAAGACTTCATGAAAATATCTTCTTCCACCTTGTTGCGTTCTTTCTCCGGCTCTGCATCCATTTTAGCTTGAATCTGGAAATACAATCGTTAGCGAAAACAAGAATGTGCCTCTTTGTTGTTGTTGTTGCTAGCCTGTCTCATGTTTGTGTGTTTACGCATAAAGATACATGGGCATGTAAACACACAAGAGCAGCGACTGACTTGCAAGAAAAAAGAAAGCTTTACCTCTTCCAGTTTACGATCCACCACTTGGTCATCATTGCCAAACGATGCATCGACCACAAAAGCAAACAAGTCCATCAGACTCATGACCCGGACGCCCTTTTTGCCAAAGTAGTCCGACACGTTCGCCAAATCCTTCCGTAAGAATTCGGATGCATGCGGATGATCGTGTTCAACGGACTGTGATACGTCAATAATGTAAAGTGTCCGTGAATGGTATCTAACGGGCGAATAGAGAGAGAGAGAGAGGGGGGGGTCAGTATCAACCCGTTTCTTTTCTTCCATGTGCATCGACGACAAGCAGTCCAACTTACAGAATGTTGTATTCGCTCAAATCAGCATGAACCAGCTTGCAGACCTGATACATGGTTCTGACATTCTTGATCAGCTGGTAGTACAGAGCAGGATAGCGCGATGCATCGATCTGAGCATCTTTGAGTCTTGGATAGGCCCATCCATTCTTGTCGCCCAAGAATTCCATGACCAGAACATGCATGCGCAGGACCAATGCCTCGGGCGATGGAATGCCTGCCTGCTTCAAGCGTCGCAGATTGCGCATCTCTTTTTCCGCCCACACCTTGACCATTTTGCGCGGGTTCGATTTGCTGTACCCGTGTCGGAAACGGTATTCGCCCGTCACGTACCGATCACGGTCTTTGAACGTCAGGATCGATGTTTTGTATACTTTGATCGCACGATGCACTCCGTCTTCGGTCGTCGCGTGGTACACGTTGGCTTCTTTACCCGTACTCACACAGCCGTTGATTTCGTAAAAGATGCCCTTGTTGAGCATCTTGAAGAGAATGATGCGGGTACGTGGATCTAATACTTGCTCCACCGTGGCTCTGTCTGCCTTGTCCTTTTGAATCGTTCTGTATGTATTCCCATGCTAGTTGTTTAGTTTCTACCACACCACTCTCTCTCTCTCTCTCTCTCTCTCTCTCTTTCTCTTTCTCACCTTTCACCGTTAGCCTTTCTGCTACCACCTCCCACAGCGACAGCACCGGGTGTATAGTCCGATACTTGAATACGGCTTGCAAAATGACCCAAGCGTTCGATTTGCGTATCCAGGTCACGCCGTTTATCTGCTACGGCTCGGCCATCATTTTCATCGGTTGCAGTAGTAGTGGTAGAAGTAGCTGCTTTCGAGTTGGCTGGTATCGGGCGTTTTAAGTTACTGGCAGGTACTACCACTTTGGCAGATGGTTGATTGTTGTTTGTGTTGACCTGCTGTCGTAAACGATTGTATTGTTTTGTAAAATCTAGTTTTCCATTGGCCCAAAGAGGTATTAAGTATATATACTTATAAAAATCACTTTCCCCCCCCTCCTCACCAGAAAAAAATAAAATAGTACCTCCAGTAGCATTATCCCACAAGTCAGTGTCATTGAGTTCGTCATCAAGATAATCGTCGTAATCGTCAAAATCGTCGTCGTCTTGTTCTTCTTTTTCACTCATAGTGTCTTGAAATTGATCGGGAACTGCTTGTTGCCAAACAGCAGCAGCAGCAGTGGTGGTGGTTATTGATTCGTTTACAGGAGCAGGTGCAGGCATAATCGGGTAATGATAGGGTTCACACTGACAGATAGGAAAAATCGGTCTTTTTTTTTTTCCAATCGAGAAATCACCACAGCATGAAATTGCGAAAAACCGTCCTGGAGGAGGGTGGGTGTGGCTGGGATTTTACGACTTTTATAAATCATGACTTGAGTATCCCATACGGGATCACTCATACACATCGACAACCCCAAAGCAAAAAAAAAAGAAAAGAAAAACACACACCACTCAAGAAAGAGGAAAGACAAGTGCAGTGTTTCTTTTTTTGGTAGAAAATTTGTGTGAATGATATTTTTTTTTTATAAAACTATAAAAACAATCTAAGAGCTGTATTTCGAAGTATCGACACCGTGGTTGTTGTGGCTGGCAAGGTTGAACCAAGGAATAAGACCTACAAGACACCATGTGTTATTGATAGCATGAAATGGGGGGGGGGGGGTGGGGACACACCATGAAAAATAACTTACTGAACTTGAGCTGAGCGAATCTCGAGTTCTGAGCAGAAGCAGCTTGGACGTGTGCGGGCATGTTGCTTTCACCATACAGGGCCTTGCCTTCCTTAGCCAATTGGCTCAATTCTTCGTGATCCTTTGCTACCTCAGCAGCATTTTCCTTCCAGCCCCAGAAACGAACTATTCTCCCACCACCCCCCCAAAATGAATCGTGTTTTGTAATGCTTAGTCCATATCCCCTTTGACTTTTTTCTTGTGTGATATCTAATATCTGAAAAAAACCAATAAAGTGGATGTACGTACGACTGCTGTTCTGGTATGCGTACAAGAAACCACCAAACGAACCGATCAAAGCGCTGATACGGATAGGAATACGGAGACTACGTCCAATGGCGGCAGGGTTGAATTTTTCTATAAATAAAGCCCATATAGATAAGTTTTGGGATTGGTGTTTTTGGTTGTATTGTTCGCGTGTGCGCGTTTGCATATATCTCGTTGTTGCTGTCCGTTTGATTCTTTTTTCTTACCCATGCCAACAACGGCAGCCGGTGCAACGGCAGTGCCAGCAGCCCATGCAGCGTAGTCGGTTGTTCGGAAGTTACGAACGACACGGCCAAAGCTAGGATCAGTGTCAATGACGGGATAAGGTGTTTGGATCTCCTTCACAGGCATGCTATATTTATATAATCCCAAGTGAACGAACCAATGGAGCGATTTATCGGGTTATAGCCAGAAAGCGAGGAATAATAAAACGCGTGTTTTTGTATATACGTAAAATGTCCCCACAATGTCGAATAATAAATATGATAGATTGGTCGTCGTTGTTGTTGTTGTTGGTATATAAACGATGCCGTTGAAATTCGATGAATGAGTAAAGCCAGTAGTCAATAAGATATTTAAAATTTTTAACTTGATTAATTCATTTGCCATGTTTTATTGTTCAAGCAGTAATTAAAAGAAAGAAAAAACTTACGTTTGTGTGTGTGTGTGTGTGTGTGTAGTATGAATGGGCCGCTGTTGCAGTTTTCCCACTACTTTGAATTGTTTTTGGGAGGACTACCTGCCGGAGGTTGAACTGGGGGCAAAGTGACGTCTCCCCGAAAGCAGGCGAGCGCGGTGTAACCTCTGTCTGTTGCATATGTTATCTCATTTCCACGACAGCACACCCAATGTTACGTGCATAATCTCTATAAATCACTGTACATTTTCATTTACGTTAATACAAAGCATCCCACAGAATAGCTTTACTCTAATAGATATATATATGCAAATCCGGCTAATTATTGACACAGGACTATAGCGGACCACACAAGAATTTTGCAATTCTTCAAATAATGTAACAAAAGTCTATTCGGTCTTGCTCGCAGGCGTTTCATAACTCAAACGAGTCGGAACGCACTGTGAACCATCATCAAGGTCATAATGAGCCATCGTTTGTGGAAATAGAAGCAGCAGCACTAGCAAAAACCAGTAGCACTCTTTCTAAACAATAAGGAGGATACGTGTCTTCTTTGGCCACTCTATAACGTACAGCCGTGGCTATGTACTACGCCACATCGCGTCGCCATATCTCACAATACATGATAGATTAATTATAAAATATCTGGTGATATCTAAAGTATAGAGAGGTCTCTTTTTAGCGCGTCACTCGAACATATGTGGATTTCCAAGATCTTTTGTGGATTTCCAAAATCTTTTTCGTTGGTTCAATCGTACGTAAAGCTTAAAAACACAAAACAGCAAACATGACGTGGGGGGAAAGCAAAGAGTGATGCTATTGCTTCACGCCATGGTTCAAAATGACATTGATGGCTGCTTTTGGAGCATTTTCTGTGCTCAACAATTACGGCTGACTGTGGGGTGACCTAGTGTTAGGGAACGCGATCATTGGGTCGAACACACTTGTCAAATTTTAGCTAAACAGTGTAGGATGATCTCCCAATATGTGTTCGAGCAACCGACATCACACCTGACAATGTCGAAAGTCGTGACAATACTAATGCAGAGTTATCCGAACGTCTTTGACCGAGGCTAAAGTATTATACTGTATTTAATAAAGCGTGGCACATCCACAGCATTTGCGAGGAGGGCCAGCTGTACCCATGACTTATTTACTGGAGGTCAAGTGAAGAGTGGTATATTAATTTATCCAATTTTATGGTCTCTCTTAGTGTTAGTTATCTTGTAGCTTTCTTTGACTCATAGAGTTCATCAGTTCTATAAAAGAGCTGTTGCTAGGTTATCCCTCTGTGTGAAGTTCAAGAACAGAGGCTGCTGCTGTGGAATTTTCAAGGGTCAGCAAAAGAGCATTTCATCTTCTTTAGTATAGCTAAAAGTTTTAATATACCTCCTTGCTCTCCTGTATGTACCTAGACTGGACTCTTTAAGAAGAGTGGTCAAGAATTGCTTGAACATGCTTGCTTGGGTATTATCACACAAATGTGAGCAGTTTAATACAATTGATCGCACCAATCAACAGCTGCTGTCGCAATCACAGTAGAACTCCTATGTATGTTATCATGGCTAGTACCAATTAACCATTTTACCATACAAAAGAGCATCGTATACTGTACAGCAGCTTGATAAATAAAGGTAATGGTTTATGCAACAGTGTAGTTAATATCCGTTGAACAATATGACATAAAATATATGTATATAAACATACACAATCCCTAATTTCGCAATTCCTCGTATATCAGCAATCTCTTTAAGAATATCAAAAAAGAAACGTAATGGTCTCGCACATTTGTAGCTTGCAAATAAGTTGTATACGACTTGCACGTTATGGGGGTGAAAAACAGCTTCAATTTGTACAAAATATCAGTTGACAGAAGCATGCGCTTTTGCGTTTTTTATCCAGGAACAAAATGACGTGGCTACTGCAAGATAGATATATTAGGTACGGTGAGAATACACCATCATCATGACGTAGTTGTCGGTTGTGGGCTTGTTCATCTATATTTCGGAAGCTAACAGTTTAATATAATCTTCGACAACCCCCCTGACTTGGACTATTTCAAACCTTTGGCATGCGTGCTGTATAGGCACAGGCCAACGTTGTTACACTCAACGTTAAAACTATCCATTTAAGAAAAACAGAAATCGGGCAAAGTGACCTGTCTTTTTTCCCTGGTGTTCGAAGCGATTCCATTCTTTTCTAATCATGACTACCGCACCCACTGCAGCTATCACTCTCAAAAATTATATGTCAAGACCGTCTCATGAATTCACGTTTTGGCCACCCAAAAGGCTATGTAAGCCCCCCTAAATGTTACAGCCAACCTTGCCTTCATATAAGCTTATTTTTACGCTGCCACACTGCATGAACAATGGTTGAATCCCATCTCTTTCTTTCTATTTAAAGTAAAAGGGTGTTTCTTTTGTTTGCACGTACAGTAGCTCTTTTCTTCATATAGTGTGTGGCACCGAAGATATAGACTGGGATCGAGTGGATTAGTTAATGATACAATGGGGACACACATGTTAGAATGTAGGTATAGTTTTTTTTTTCTGTTTACTCGATTACATACACTGCTTAATTGACATATACGTCAAAGAACTGTGACTGATTCTCAAAGCGTGCCATCAGTCCGTCATTAAGTGCGACGCTCTACTTCTATCGCTCATGTATTCCGAAATTCTATTTGACGTTGTATCATTTGCCCTTTAGAAAGAAAGCTCTAAGCCAGCTGGATATACCTGTTACTGTATACATGGAGCTCCAAATCCAACTAAATGCTATTTAATACCGCTTCGAATTGTATTCGCAAAGGTGGAACTGTCTTTCTTATTTCTCCTAAAAGTATGGGTTTTTTGGGTGGGTATGCAAACAATGGTGGGGTGTCGCTAGCCTACTAATAAACACCAAAGATGATATGCAAAAGCTTGAGCTTAATGTGCATGGCGTGATGTTATGGCAGAGATATAAAAGGTTGAATGATGCAAATATGATGAAAGGAAGACAGGGGATGCTATGGAGGTGTACAATCTAATTATTTCGTCATGTTTTTCTTTTCTTTTTCTCTATATACTTGAAATGTAATGATGCATGCGTGTGCGTTCTTGCTGTGTTTGATATGCGAATAAGATAGAAATGCATTTGCTCCTTTCATCTTGGTTCCTTCCTATATCTTGTTCCCCCATCATCTGGTCTCCTAAGAAGAAAAAGACGTTCCAGTACGGTAGAAAAAACGAAAAGAAGTGAGAGAGTGAGTGAGTATGCGTGCTCAGTGCGCAGCAGAGGCAGACAACATATTAGTCACCAACCGCCTGTAACATTGCGTCATATGTTTCCTTGTTGTACCGAAGATAATGCGCGCTACCACCAGGGAGCAATAGCTCTTGTACACGGCCCATCTCCAATGCTTTTAATTGTGTACCTGCAGTTTCTAATGTCTCAAAAAAAGTTCGATTGGGCGCAAGGAGTGCGTCGACCCCAGAGAGGGAGCAGTAGGAGGGCTGCTTGAGGATGAAGTCTGTGCTGTACTAGCTGTAGTGCTTTAAGAAGGCGTTGATATCTTACCTCAAAGTGCAAAGAAAAAGGAAGAATTGGTGTGGAAAGGGAAGAAGAGGAGCAAGTTATCTTGTTTCCTTCCTATATCTTGTTCCTTGTTTCTTCCATCATCATCTGGTTTCCTAAGAAGAAAAGGGCGTTCAAGTACGGTAGAAAAACAAAAAGTAGTGAGTGAGTGAGTGAGTAAATGTGTGTTCAGTGCGCAGCAGAGTCAGACAACGTAATAGTCAGAGAGGGAGCAATAGGAGGGCTGCTTAAGGACGAGGTCTGTGCTGTACTAGCTGTAGTGTGCTTTAAGAAAACGTTGATATCTTACCTCAAAGTGCAGAGAAAAAGGAAGAAATGGTGTGGAAAGGGAAGAAGAGGAGCAAGTTGGATAAAAAAAGAAAGAGGAGACCGCTCAAATCCTTTTTCTCTTTTTTGGATTTCGTCACTTTTTTTTTGCGCTTTTTGCTTCATTTTGACCTTTCCTTTGACTTTATGCGTTTGTTCTGTCCCTCTTGTGTTGATTGTTACTCTTCACAGCTTAGTCGAAGAAAAACTGATCACTTTGCTTTAGGTGAAACAGGAACGAAGAAAGAGAGAAGACTCCCTGTCTAGTGAGACCTTTTCCAACAAGTTGGCAGTGTTTGTGATGTGGGCAGAGGATAGAAAACATCAAGGAAAGAGAGAGACAACATGCGGAAGAGGTGTGGTACAAGATAGTAGCGATGATGATGTCTCTTAATATTCACGCATGTCGAGTTTATATTGAGTGAATACACAACTTCAACAACAAAAGCAACAAGATCGGCCCAGGAAGTATGTCCAAACAAGCAAAATGTCTGTCATGTGCAAAATAAGATTCCACCGAAAAGGGTCGAGCTCAACTATTGTAGTCCCGCCTCTATTCCCCTTTCTCTCTGCACGCGCGTGTTTGTTTGTCGATCAGAAAGATGCAACTTGCTTTATTATTATCATTACTATGTGACATGCTTCTGACCCTGTCAACTATTTGAGCTTGGGGAAAGGGCTAGATTGAGGGGGGATCAATGCTCTTCTGATACAAAATGTGGCTTTTGTCGCGTATAATGGTTCTATAGTAAGATTATAATAAGTAGGGCTAGGCTATATATATTGTACATAGTCATATTTAAATAACTTGGCGTTCAAACAACCATCGTCCCAGCTCTTCAACAGGAATCTTGCTCTTAACATTAGCTTTACCTTGTAAGCGTTGATTGACCTCGACTGTTCGCGTCTGGAGCGCGTTCTTGCCCAGCACGACAATAAACGGATACCCGATAAGTTCAGCATCTGCCATTTTGGCACCAAACATCTGTTTGCGATCATCAATCACCACGTCGTTATAAAACACACTTGAACCACGGCCCTTGACTTTGAACGCGGTATCTTCGAGTGAGTCATAGATTGTTTCCGCCAGATTTAATAGGTCTTGATTATTGTTACTGGTAGGTACGATGCAGACGCGATAAGGCGCGATGCTTCCGGCCAAACAATGCCTCGAGCATCGTGACATACTTCTGCTGCAGTCGCCACCATATGTGAGATACCGATACCATAGCATTCCATTTCGGCAGGTTGCTTTTGTTGTTGAAGTTGTTTATGCCGATCATGGGTGCTAATAGGCAAAAAGCCACAACCAAGTGTATTCGAATATTTTGTGCCAAGATAAAATGTATGACCGACTTTAATGGCTTTGACCGTGGTCAAAGCGTTTTCAACAATAAGCCATGACTTGCTGTGGCACTACTATCTTCTGCCGTTTCTTCTTTAGTTAATGTCGTGAACATGGTTAACAATTTGTTTCGGTCCTGAATAGAAATTCATAAGAGATCTCAAAAAGTAAACATATCAGCAAACAACCGTTTGGCTCAGACAGTCGCCCTCTTTTTCCTCCCTTTTTTTTCTCCTTCCCTTATCACATATCCAAAGAACTTCTATACGTACCTCCCACTACAAACGCACGATTTCGGTGGAGCCCATTTGCTTTACGCTTATTACTGCGTGAAGAGGGTGAGATCGCAAACACCATCAATTTTGATCCCCAACGGGCTTAGTCTCTTGTCAATCAATTGCCGCACTCTTGACAGTTCTTTCTTGACGGTTACAGAAGCCAGACAGACCCGTGAAGATGCCGAGTACTGTATTTAGAATCCTCCTCCTCCTCTTGTCGCTCTGTATCGCAGAAGATAGTAAGACATGGGACACAGAGGAAGACACCGCGATATTTTAAAAAGGGTATCATGAACATAATATTCGTGAGAACTGTTGCTGTGCTTTGTTTCTTAGGAGCAAATAGAGTATCGATGGTAATGAAAAATGTGTCAAGCTTTGGTCCCATTCAATGAACAACCTATATTTTGCATTGACGTTCCTGCAACCGCTTAATAATGCAGCAGGCCAAAAAGCCTTGAAGAAAGCTCGGCAGTATGCTATGAAGATGATGTTCAATTACTTGAAGGTTGCTTTTGGGAATAAAAATGTGTCCAAATAGAAACTGCTGGCGAGCCTATATAGCCACGGTCCTTATTGATTTCAAAGTCGGTGAGGCTCTAAGACAATGTTAAATCCATGACGATTGTAGTGTGAGGTTCTGGTATAAGCAGGGTATGAGTGAGGGGAAGATTCAAGTAAAAGAAAAAGTTGGTAAATCAGAAGGAAGAGTTTTTCATTGGTTGACATTTTGCAATAAATCAAAAAGCAATTGTGAGTATGTATGAAATACATAGAAACATTTGTCAGTGATGTTTAGTACATAGTAAATAGTAGGCTTACTGTGGCTAGAGCAGCACTGAGAAAGAGGCATACATCCACATGGAGCAGATACTAATGAGTTTCTGCTTCCATGGATATACATACTTTGCTATCCAATCCATGTATCCAAAAAAGCAACAAAAAACATATCGTTGCTGTCACAATCAGCTTTTTGATAAAGCACATCGCGATGTTACATTAAAGTTTAACAGCCAAACGTCAACGACGCACTCTAAACTATCATCGCTGTATGGTCATGTGAACAATAAATATTCGTGATCGCGGCCTTTTGAAGATAGTAGTGATATATAGGTCGTGCTTCGTAATGCTCGAACGGACACTGGCAAAGTCCCTATCATCCTCGGACCATGTGCTCGGTATATTGAGTGAAAGCGAGACACTGACGGGTTGAGATTGCTCTATAAGTAAGTTGTAGTAAATTATTGGACCTAGACGGGGAATTAATCCTTCAATATAAGTACAACAGTGTGCTTTCAGGTGCATAGTACTACTTTGATAAATCGCCAGTTTCTACTGGACGAAAAAACTCGTTAGCTTATCTCGGTATCAAACAGTAGAATCTGAGAATGCTTTTAGGCTGTCATCAAACATTATCGAGTTTAACTGTTATACCGGTAACTATAGAAAGAACAAGAGAAAAAGTCACTTTTATGTTGACATGGTGATTGATTGATGTAACAGCAATTTTCCAAATTCAATAACTGTCGAAGCGGTACCTGTAAAACAGTTTTTACCACAACGTCTATATACTAGTGAGTTTGATAGTAGCACCTTTACTACGACTATTGATTAAGGAAGAGCAAAGTATTTTACGTTTAAAACTACATAGTAGCAATTGCGCAAAAAAATCGGGTCAGCTGGTCGAACCTCACGGCACGCGCATTATTAGATTGGGGTAACACAAACTATCGAATTTCAAGCACGCATTTCTCTTCTGTTTCCTTTTGCCCCAAAGCAAACTGACTAAAAGAGAGAGCCTTCTCTAATTTTTTTTTTTGGGAACAACGAAATCATGAACAAGTAGGTGCACATGCCACTAACGCCACAATTCGTTTTGTTGCATCTTTTTTCTCTCCCACTTCTCCTTATTCCATTTCTTGTGCTCACTCTTCTTCATAACTTTTATCATCCCCCCCCCCATCATTCATTTAGGACAGACATGGCTACTACGTTTCAAACAGTCTTCTCACAATTCAAAGGTTGGTGAATTTCTTTCTTTTCCTCTTTGCGTTTTTTCTTGTAGGTCGACGAATACTGATTGCTTTGTTTTTGTTCTACTTAGAAAACCCGGTCAACTGGGCTTTGGCAGCAGTGAGTTTTCTTTTTTTTTCTTCTTCTTTTATCTCGACCTTGAGTTTTTGAAAAATGTAACCTTTAATTCTTTGTGGTATGGGGGAACAATATAATTATCATCACTACAGGTGCTAGCATATGTCATTCGATCGTACGCGCAATCAAGCAAACCCAGCGTCATTGCTGCCAAACATCCCGACGTTATTGTTTTCAAAAACTACACACCCAAGAGCCTGTTGCCTTTCGATGGTACTGGTGACGACGGCCGTGTATTAATGGGTGTTAATGGCAGTGTCTATGACGTTACTCGCGGCCGCAACTTTTATGGACCTGGTGAGCAAACATACGAATGTGCTGGTAGTAGTAGAAGTAAGATGATATTAATTTGTTATATTTTGCATGAATTTTCGATGGTTGATAGGTGGACCATATGCCAACTTTGCTGGACACGATGCGTCGCGAGGATTGGCCAAGAACTCGTTTGATGCGGAGATGATCACAGACCCTTCTTTGCCTATCGACAAGCTTGAGGACTTGGCACCAGATGAGTGGGAATCTTTGCGCGAGTGGGAACAGCATTTCGCAGCAAAGTACTTGTTGGTTGGCAAGCTCGTCGAAAACGAATAAATCTGCCTCATTATGTTTTCCTCTTTGTAATATCATTTTCAAAGAACAAAGACAGTAATGTAATTAGGGAAAGCGGGGTTATTGCAAAGTAGTTATTGGATGTTGTGTTAGTGGTATCTAGAATATGCATTTAATCTTGTGTTGGGGGGAATTCTTGGTGTGTATGATCATGGTCATGTTCTTGTTGCGATGCGTGTATACGGGTGAGAGAGTGTCTGTATATCTGTGCTTAATGCAAGTGCAATGCGATGCTACGTGCCTTTGCTGGCTGTTGTTGTTGTTGCTACTACCATTCCCTGATTTCGCTATATGAGTCCTTCCTCCACCTCTAACTTGAACCAATCCACAGTTTCTTGCAATCCTTGTCGTACAGCGAATCGCGGTTTCCATCCCAGAAACTTTAGTGCCCGGCTAATATCCGGCTTGCGCTTCTTTGGATCGTCCATGGCTGCAGGTAAGATCTTGATGTTGACGTTGTCAGGTCCGACGGGCGAGTTCGCAACTTGCTCCCGGATGATATCTGCAAAGTCCTTGATGGTATACTCTTCTGGATTGCCAAGGTTTACCGGCTCCATGTAGTTTTTGTTCATTAGCAAAATTAAGCCGTCCACGAGATCATGGACATATTGGAATGACCGTGTCTGTTGTCCATCACCATACAATGTCAGTGGCTCGCCTTTGAGTGCTTGCATGATAAAGTTGCTAACGACCCGACCATCCGCTGGAGACATTCGTGGCCCTAATATTAAATATACCGCATTTAGAAAATTTGATCCCTTAGCTCCCGTTTTCTCATATGTTACGCTACAAAACCCGTGTGTCTCTTTCATCCATCGCCCCTGGAATAACAACTTACCGAATGTGCTAGATTATGTCCCAAATAGGTAGTTGTGGAAACAAGCAATGTTAATAATATCCAGAATGAAGTTAGTACAGGGACTGGTATGGTATTGGCCACAGATAGAAAAATGTTTAGTCTAAAACTTGCTTGAATATCCGGGCAACGCGCACATCCACATCATTCTGGCGCATGTACGCATAAGTCAGCGTTTCTGCAATTCGCTTGCCCTCATCATAGCATGCGCGTGGTCCAATTGGATTCACGTGGCCCCAATACGTTTCCCGCTGGGGATGTTCTTCCGGATCACCATAAATTTCTAATGAAATTAAATCAAATAGTTGTTGTCAGTTTATGTGATCCGCCTATTATAGTACATCGAACCGTATATACACTAATGACTGGTATGTATTCAAAGAATTGAAGGGAATAGCTTACCAGAAGTTGAAGTTAACAAGAACCTAGCCTTTGTACGCTTTGCCAAACCGAGCATATTGATCGTTCCCATGACGCTTGTCTTCACCGTTTTTGTTGGGTTATACTGATAATGTGGCGGCGACGCCGGACAAGCCAAATGATAAATCTGCGAAACCTCAATCATGAACGGATCCACCACATCGTGTCGTATCAATTCAAAGTGCGGGTGACCAATCCAGTGCTGCACGTTCCGCTTTGTTCCCGTAAAAAAGTTGTCGAGTACAATGACCTCATGACCCATCAACATTAGTCGGTCAACCAAGTGTGATCCAACAAAACCAGCGCCGCCCGTCACGAGGATCCGCTTGCGTTCAGAAGGCCGTAGTCTTCGTACTGGTGGGTACGAGTGTGTGCTCTTGTACGTAACACTGCCATCCTCGTGATTGATTTCTCTGTCGCTGATCTGTTTGGGCAAGTACAGCTCACGAAGACTGTCCAGGTCCCACTGGGAGCCAACAGAGCCATGGCCCACCGTCGATACCAATTCGTCGGTTGTCACTGTCGTTGCGGCATTCGTTCCGCTGCTATTATTATTAGCGTTATTTGATTCGTCTTTGTGAGCGGCCTCAGTGCTCGTCATTTATTTTAACAAAGATAGCGAGAGATAGATATATAACAGAAAATAACAAGGAAGAAAGAAAAAGAGAAACGGGTAATCGGCAGAAACCTTTTCTCTATAAACAAAAAGTTTTGGATACAAAGAAGACAAATATGGGGTTTTGAGCAAGTGAGAAAGAGTCGAGTGAAAAATGTAGCGGCGCTTCCTCTCAAAGATCTACACTATGCAACGCTTTTGGCACCTCCGCAGCCTTTCTTAATGTGGATACCACCTATGCGTGCCGTTCGTTGTCACTGCCCGTCTGAATGCAAACCCTTTTAGTGTTTTAATATTCTCCCTGCTACTTATCAGGCACGTCAATCATTATGATGTAAACAAACGCACACAAGCCTTGACATAGTATTGAAAAAGGTGCCAAATCGGTATGAAACCACTGGACAAACAGATTAAGTTCCTAAACTACCCCCATCTTCACTGTCAGATGTGTTATGTTTGTCCACGCGCATGCACCGTCATTTGGGATTCATCTGTACAAACGTCCCAGAATCCATATGTGCCTCTTTCTTTCGTGTACATTAAAACAAGGTTCAAGCACATATAAAAGTGAAAACTACAACACAAAATATCAGCCCTTCCAATTCAACAATATGTGCATGATACATCTGTCGAGTGCCCTTAATGTACGCTGCCTCTGAGCCGCTATACTTTGTCAACAATAGCTGGTTCCAATATTAGGCTGATTTTAGTTATATGTAGCACCCTCTACGTTGTGAAAATTTCTGTTTTGTAATATGTATTAGAATCGATTGTTGAAAAACGATCCTGTGCAGAAGTAGGTAACGTTCATTGTTTTGCGCTTGTGGTTTGCTATTATTGCACTTCCCTTTATGGATAAATGTATTCGGCAATAATTTTTTATCAAGTTTACCATAACAATAAACAGAGATCTGAACTTGTCTTATTCGTGGCTACCGCCGCCACGGTATTAACAGATGTATCATTCTAATTACTGAGCTGCAATAATACATCGCATTGCTCATGAGTAGTTTTTTACTGTGCAATATATAATAGCTCTTGGATACCTGCCTTCGGTAGTAAGCTTTCTATACACAAAGGAAAACAAACTTGGCATTAATATTAGACTAGACGTAATTCTGAAAGCGACAGGAACCTTTCTCTCTTCACAGAAAAAGGTTATATTGCTCGCAAATTTATACCAGGAATTTGACCTCTCTCATTTTTTATCATACGTATCTATAAATTCCGTGCCATCATAAAAAATCGTGTAAGGCAGCAGATACAACACTCGAATGCTACATACAATTGAGGGCCACAACAACGCCTTCTATGATATAAATCTGATCGACAATCAATGCCAGAATCCTTTAGCAGATTTACATATTTGATTGCAGCAGAGTGATAATATGGATCCAAATCATTAATTGCCTTATATCACCTAGCATTTCTAATATCTGTTAGAAACACAGAGACTTTTGAGATTAGTTCGAGCTGGCTGCTTGTATCCCGCTATGATCTCGTTTAAAAACACATTTGATTCTTATGCGGCAGCCATTGACTTTACGACATCGCTACTATGTAGCATTATCATGTTGCGTTGTGATGATGATAACACTCGCTATACAAAAAAGCAAAATATATAAAAAGCTTACATATTTCAAATAATGAAAAATCATTCAAGCTCCTGTATATTGTACCTAGGTGGGAAAAATTATCTTCGATGTCCTGCTTCGACCCCTATGCTTTGTTGAGTTCTGGTATTGACTGTTCTCCCTCTGGTGGACAGATATCGTTATACTACTGAATCATCGGAATCGGTTGGTGATCCCTATATACTTACTGGTCTTCTACCAAAGTCATTTGGTTACGGTTAATACTATGACCGAGGAAACGCTTTCCAAGCTATTATCTATTAGAAAGCTACTGGTAATACTTAATCCTTTGATACATGTTGCAATTTCAGCATACCCTACTTGGTGCGGACGTGTATTTATATTAAAGTGTGACCTTGGCTGCGATAGATCAGTTCGGCGCTCTGATAAAGCTGTGACTTTCCGAGTGGTATATCTAAACAAAACTTTTGAGCAATCATTGCTCGCATAATCATTCCAGGAGATATGAATAAGCAAGAGCAAGCACAGTGCTACTCCCAGTATCGTTCAGCATCAATTATTGTATTTATTGCATATTTTACTCACCAACGCTCCGTAGTACTTTCGGTCATGCATACCTTTATGAGAAAAAGACGAACGATTTTCTAATCGACAAGTCATATCTAACTCATAGGTACACTGTATGCGCGATAACTTGCAACTTCATCATTTTCGGACATCAGGGGGCTGACCACGTTATCTTGGGCAGCAAGTCTATTTGTCATTCCTAATAATGATCGATTATCCTTCATGTTCAGGAAATAGCACTTAACTAGTAGGAAATTAGCGGGGTGGGTTAGGTGGGTTATGTGGATTATGTGAAATTGGCGGGGTGGGTTATGTGGATTTTGTGATTTGTCAAATTGGTCTGCATTTTTTAACTGAAAGTGTTGATTTCTGAGACGCGGTCCTTACACCTACGCTCTTCCTAGGCAGACCTGTCTTGATAAATTTAGTATTTGTTCTTCACCGCTGCTATTAAAGGTTTTCTGTGCTGTATTTGACTAATCGGTCTAGTAAGGATGGCAGCAATGGAAAATCAGCTGCGGAACGAAATTATTCAGAATCTGCAAGTTCAACTATGACATACATGTCTGGTCCAGTCAGAAGCATCTTGAAGAATTGAAAGTTCTTCTCTACATAAAGAAATGAATCAGTTGTCTACGCATATTACATACTGATGTGCTTGTACGCAGTATACTGTAAAACCGAGAAAAGGGGCTTTACCGCGAACAAGTACACTTACTGCAAAAGGGTTCTCAATCCGGACAACATCAACTTATCAACGATAATCTGATTCACTCTTGGTTTTTGTTGCAGATGTCACTTTTATGACTATGAACTTGTACGAGTCTTCGAGTCAATCGTCTCGTTAGACAAAGCAAAGTCCGGGACAAATGCCTTCGTTCCTTGTATTAGATGCGATTTCATGATTTAGGTGCTCCTACGTCAACAGAAGCATCACAATAGTTTGTCAGTACAGATTAACAATACTAACCATATTTCAACCTACTGTACTTTACAATGAGAAATCATTTTCTTATAAAGTTGACGACATATTGTCGAGCATACTCACAGTGTTATCGAGGAACAGTTGGAGTCCTAATTTGATCAGGTCCTCCTTGGCGGTCCACTGATGCAGGTAGTCAGTGACAAAGGTAAGGATGGCCATGCTGGTACCACCGAGTGGAATGTTTGTTAAGTCGATGACCTTTATACTTTCTTTTATCTGATCCTGCGCTTCACTATCGTCAATCACATATGCAAAACGTTGGCAGACAGCTGGGAGCTCCATGCCAGCGCAAGTGCACGGAAATACGCATTCTGCTGAATTTGTGTTGTTCGAGCATATGTATGCATTGACTCCGACAAGCTTAGTGGTCTCTTTTAACCGACATGTCAACGATAAAGAAATCAAAATGGGAATCAGACGAAGAAGAATCCGAACAAAAACCACAACAAAAACGCATAAAGAAGACAGTCAAACATAAATCTTCTCCACATCAGCAATCTGATCTTCGTCAGCAATCACCTCGGCCATCACCGCAAGTGTCACAACTACAACAACAAAAACAAAAGCAATCAGTCGTTCATCAGTACCAACCGACTGCTGCACCTGCATTTAAACAACCTGCTTTCCTTGCTGAATGTCGACATGTCGACTGTTATGAGCGATTAAACCGTATTGAAGAAGGATCCTACGGTATTGTGTTTCGCGCACGAGATCGCGAAACGGGAGATATCGTGGCTCTCAAAAAACTCAAGCTCGAGAAGGAAAAGAACGGGTTCCCAGTGACCAGTTTGCGCGAAATATACACGTTGATGAATGCAAAACATCCAAATATCGTCAACGTTCGTGAGATTGTTATGGGAAATCACTTAGATCAGTAAGTTTTCTCTTATCCAAAAAAAGGGAGGGAGGTTGCTAATTAAAACTACTAATACATTTGGATCGATTAATAGAGTATTTATTGTCATGGATTTTATCGAGCACGATTTGAAGACACTCATGACAGATATGCGAACGCCCTTTTTACAATCCGAAGTAAAAACGCTAATGCTACAGCTCTTGTCCGCCGTGGCACTGTTACACGACAACTGGATGATACATCGAGATTTAAAGACGAGCAATTTGCTGTTGAACAATCGTGGAGAGATCAAGGTCGCCGATTTTGGTTTGGCAAGGAAGTATGGAAGTCCACTCGGCAACATGACGCAGCTTGTCGTGACCCTATGGTACAGAGCTCCTGAGCTATTGCTTGGAACAAAAGAATACACAACCGCCGTTGATATGTGGTCTATTGGATGCATTTTTGCTGAATTGGTCAACAACGAACCACTCATTCAAGGACGGAGCGAGATTGATCAAGTTGACAAGGTAAAACAATTACCACAGTCACCTCTGATTAGATACAAAATGTACTAATTTTCATGTATTCCGTAATAGATTTTTAAATTACTTGGTGTGCCAAATGAAAAACAATGGCCAGAGTTTATGGATTTGCCGCATGTCAAGAACATTGCATTGGATAACTGGCAACCGTATGTTTACCTCTGACTCTATATTTCAATCAAAAATGCAAACACATCTAACGTCTTCTCTAACTAATGTTTGCTACAGATACAGCACTTTACGAAGCAAGTTTCCTTATTTGACAGAATCCGGCATGGATTTGTTGTCCAGCCTTTTGACTTATGATCCAAAGAAACGGATTACAGCCGACGAGGCATTGCAGCATCCATACTTCAGGTAAACCAATGCTGTATCCGCATTTTCTCACTCATCACCATAAAGAAAACTTTTAACTTATTAACTTTCTTTGTTACTGCTAATAGTGAAAGTCCCCTTCCCAAAGACCCTGCATTATTCCCCACATGGCCATCCAAAGGTTCCGGTGAAAAGTAAGTAGATACTTTTCAAAATCCCTCTATTCCTTTTGTTCATTCTAGATACAACTCACCTTTTAATATCGAATTAACAATATATTTCATTATATTCTCCAGGAAAAAAGTATATAGTCCATCGGCGCCACAAGCAGCTCATGCAGGGCTTGACGAGGAAGAGGATACGAGTTTGGCAGGAACGTTATTTGCAGGACAATCCGAATCGGCAGGCTTCCGATTAAAGTTAGGATAGCTGTAATAATAGAAAGTTAACCTTTTTGTCTAGACACAATTTGTGTGCATCGTCGTCCAATAGAGATAATGGAAGGGTACTAATAAACGTTAGCGAAGGCGTAGGTGTTATGATTTATAGCGCGAAACAATACGTTGGCATCACAACTCTACTAATAATGGTCCAAAAGCTACATTTATTTTGAATATCACACGCATATGCATTTCTAAGTTCCAAGCAGGACCTTGTCTGAGATATGGACAAGTAGTTAGGCGTGAATATGTGTAAGCCACACATTGCCAGAAAAGCACAAAGTAAATATAACAAGTTGAACATCAACAGGAGCTGTCGTGGCGGCAGTTATCTTACACGGTAGCCATCGATATGACCCTCAGTTTCGCTTTGGCCATTTCTCGACCCCATTTATATTTTTACCGGCCGTTTTCCTCGTTCTTTATGTACTGTATATGCGTATTCTTGAGGATATTTATTCGTTAATATTTGATGCCTTTTCTAAAATACGGTGCGCTTATCGGACATGACCCGAACAATGCAACCTGTACCGACAACATCTACTAACTAGATTATCAAATCAGATAATAATTAGCTTCATTTTTGTTTTCTTTATCGGTTCACATATCCAATAAGCCCCAACACACCCTGATTCGTTACCTTTTCGTGCCAAGTCAATAACACACCCGAGTTGTACAGTTCAGGTTTCGCGAGGCCAGCATACAGATATTTCATCAATAGGTCCTTTTGATCGATGCTTAGCGAACTGATAACCGATGCAATGTCATCCGCACGGAACAAATTCAAGACTTCCAGAAGAGTTTGTGTGCTAGTGAGCTAGTAGTATTTTGTGTTTGTTAATCAAAGTACTAAAGGATAAGCAGCGTCGGTGCATAGAGTATCGCTTTGCGTTTATTTACCTTGGCCTGTGCAAGCTGACGACCATATGGAGGATCTTCAAGTGCACGAAGCAAAGCGTTATTCAAATCGCCTCTATAGAAGATATAAAGAATAACGTAAAAAATAGTTCATTTTTGCCAAGAGTCAGTCTCCATCTCCCCATTTTCCGTGGCAGTGGTATAATTCTTTTTACTTTGTGAGAAAGTTTCGCACGTCGGTGCTTCGCGTTTGTGCAGATGCGTCGGCTTCTTGTGGAGAAATACCAGACTCAAATTCGGCAAGAATTTCATCTTCTGTATAAGCGTCTTCGTCGTACTGGTCAATGTCAATGGTTCGCCAGTTGTCGGTCATCATTATTTTGCGGCAAAGCAGTAATTTATGGGAGAAGCAATAGAGTTGCGTTCAATGATGAACAAGAGGTAAGAGTTGACTTGTCAGTTTTCCCCGCTTGCGCTTTTGCAGAACAAAGCGTCTATTGCGAATTTAGCCTCAGACATCTTAATACGACTGGCTGTAACATCCACATTGCCGCTAATAAATTAGTGCAGTTGTAGTCAGTAGCAAAGACATAAACTCTATTGTGGAAACCACATGATCTTCCTCCCTCCACGAAGGTATACATATATCACTCGAAGATTGTGCCTAATGGTTGTTTATATCTCTTCAATCTCTTCAATGAAACTCGCTGTGTTCGCACAGTTAGCAACTAATTTCGCTCAGGACACTCGATGCGATCGTAGCTTTTGAGACTGGTACACTTAAAAAAAGCAAGAAGGGATACATATCATCCGAGGCAATAGCTACAACATTCGAATATTACATTCAATCAAGGGTTACAAACAACAATACCGATGAGTTAGTATAAATGACGACCCTCTGTAACATACATATTGACTTACTTGACTAAATAGCAAGCATGCATGGATGAAATCGTACAGGAAATGCATTCTCGTGGCCAGAGATTGGTGGTTTTGTCAGCGGCGATATGATATAGTGTTGTATGCTACAATTTTCGAAGTTCCTGCTATAACATACTCAAGTGTGTTCCAATGCTATATCTGCAAAACCATCCAGATCAAACAAATACACAGTTTGACAGCCTCTTAAACTGCTCACTTTCGGTGCTTGTAAGTATTATCAATATTACAAATAATCACTTGTTGGCGGGATTAATGGGTAGGACACCCAATTATCTCGTCCCAAGTTGAAGTCTTGCGAAAGTAAGTTGCTAGCATATGAGCTATATATACTACTTTTCTTTTTGCTTTTGAGTCAAAAAATCATGTTCTTGTACTGTAATAGTGAAATTGGCAGAGGGGGTGTGAAAGGTACACGGTATAGAAATACAAAAGATAGGCGGGTGTGGAAGAAGTAGACTGTTACAACATACACACATCTATACAAAAAAATTAATGGCGGGGTGATGTACTAGATACAACTTGGGTTTGCAGAGAAAGCGTTTACTTGTACTGGGAAGAGACCAGCTTGGCAATGGTTTGAAGCTGGATGTTGCTGGTGCCTTCGTAAATAGCACCAATCTTAGCATCACGATAGAACTTTTCAACACCAAGTTCACGAGTGAAACCAACACCACCACACCATTCGATAGCCTTGCTGGCAGCCTTTTCAGCGACCTGCGAAGCGTACAGCTTGGCCATGGCGGCTTCTTTGATGAAGGTACGGCCTTCTTCCTTCATGCGAGCAGCATTGTAGGTCAACAAGCGAGCAGCCTCAATTTCCAAGGCAATTTGAGCATACTGGTGCTGCATGCCCTGGAAGTCGCCAATGTTGGTGTTGAACTGCTTGCGCTGGAACAGGTAGGGCAAGGCAATGTCATAGGCACCTTGAGCGATACCCAGCATTTGTGCGGCGATACCGATACGGCCTTCATTGAGGATTTCGATGGCGTACTTGTAACCCTTACCGATCTCACCCAACACATTCTCCTTGGGAACCTTGACATCATCAAAATTCAATACGCAGGTAGACGAGGCACGGATACCCAACTTGCTTTCCTTCTTGGCGATTTCAACGCCCATTTCCTTTTCGACGACAAAGCAGGTGATGCCCTTGTAGCCCTTGGAAGGATCCCTAAAAAATTTGTGCCATTGCGTTAATCACTCGTTGAAACTTTCATTTTCCCACGGGGGTCTAATCCATTATTTTCGCAGATCTACTACCACTTACAAGTTGGCAAAGACCAAAAAGATATCAGCTTCGCCCGAGTTAGTGATCCACATCTTGGAACCATTCAAGACATAGTGGTCGCCGTTGTCAACAGCACGGGTCTGCAAAGCAAACGCATCGGAACCAGAGCCGGCTTCAGAAAGACAGAAGCAACCGACAGTATCGGTGGCCAAGCGAGGCAAGAAGCGCTTCTTGACATCTTTATTACCGTACTTGCGAACCAAGGTACCGACAAGGGTGTTTTGGACATCGCACATGACAGAGACAGAGGGGTCAATCTTGGCCAATTCTTCAATCACAATGATGGCAGAGGTGAACGAGCAGTTGGAGCCATCGTATTCGGCTTCGGTTTCTACACCCATAAGCTGCATCCAAAACACAATAAGTATCCGTAGCAGCCATCATCTTTCTTTATCGGATGGATGGGATGGTAACCACTTATCCTGCCCAACCCTCTATAACTTGATATTTGTAAACTTACACCCTGATCGAAGAGACCCTGGACAACAGACTTATCCATCACTTCAGTCTCATCCATCTGCAGCACTTTGGGCTTGACGACATCATTGGCAAACTTTGACACTTTAAAGAAGGATGGTAGCAGTATGCGTTAGAAGGTCGTTTCCGACAAAAAATCAACGCCTTTTATATATATATGTGTGTTTGTATTTGTATATATTACCAGCATCCTTGAGCATGAGTTCTTCATCGGTGAATGTCTGAAGCGAACCGGGAATCGCGTTACGCGCAATGGCAGAGTGGGCGAAGGATCTTTACCGTGATTGAATCAATTCAGGTCAGCAGAGGGGTTTTCTAAAGGTTGCACTATACGGTTCAATTTTACCTCTTGGGCATAGCACGAGCAGCCAAGCCAAAGGAGCGAGCAGCGTTTCTCAACATGGTCGGTTGTTCTGTATCAGGAAATAGAAAGAAGGCGAAGGAAAAGAGCAAAAAAAAAGTGGGGACCCGAAGAAAAGCTGCTTATTTAGAGGACAGGGCGGCATTCACAATTCACATGTCGAGGTTGCCCTGCCAAAGTGCGCTGCACAATTTGTATTACCAACAACGAATTGTTGCGGGGCAAAGTCCGATTGCTATGTTTCATGAGGAGTGAGCCAATGACGTTTTGCTTAATAGAACAGTAGAAAGTTGAACTTGGCCACACATGGTTTAGTATTGTAGCCCACATCTTTGATGAGGACCACTACTTTATCGGATACATATATGCAAAAATCTATTGCATTGCAATGAACGGAGCAAGAACCAGTGAGAATAATCACAGCAATAATGGAAAGTGTACGCACAAGCACGTTCAGAATATACCCCACCCAAAGTTTGATCTTCTAGGGTTTGTTAAAGGTCCTGGGTCCCCGTCAAGTATATAGACATAGGCGAAAGGCTTCAATCAACAACACTTGGGCGCATTTTACTCTCAGAGAGCGTAGATAACCACGTTAAACTCTGTCTACAGAACAGTGCCCACTTTGACCCAAACCCTCCTGAAAGGTAAAATCGCGTAACATTTTTTCAGAGGCAAAGGTAAGGTTGACGCTGAACAGACGCGTACCACTAAAAAAGCGTCAGTATTAAGTTCGTGCAATACAGGAAGATCTTTTGTATGGCCACTTACTAGAAGACGTGTTGTTATTATAGAAGTACCAATTGGGAGAAAGAACGAAGCCCTTTATGAGATGAAATAGAGCAAATTCGGATTTTAAGACGTAATTATATGCTTCCAACTAGGCAACTATGTATATATATACAGCGTTCTGCTCCATGCTAATTTTGTTTCCTAAAAGACAAAACGCTTATGTTTTCTCATTGGGTACAGTTTCGTTCTATTGCAGATCTAAAAGAATATGAAATGCACTCGTCCAGGCTCATCAAATCATCCACTCAAGAGAAACTCCAGGTTTCTTCGATCGCTTCAGAAGCAGGTTTTGCTTCTTTCAAAGGTATCACGCTCGAATTCAAAGAGACCTTTAACCCGTACCAAGCGAGAATCAGCAAGCAAAATACGATAAAGGAAAATGTGTCAACCAGAATCAGTTGTGCGCACATGCAAACAAATGACCACAACATGACCAAAACCTTGGGCTTGGAATTATTTTTTTTACTTTATCATCGACCATGATCTTTCTTACTACATGGATTAAATCGTTCTCCAGTCCGCACGTGTAAAAAAAAAGAGATCCAAGACAAACAGGTATTGACAAAATGGTATGGAGGGTTTTTTGCACGAGAATTCTGGCAATCTGTTTTTTTACAAAAGCATGATAACCGGCACTTTCACACTTTTCACGTCCGCTTTTTTTTATTTCCTTTTTTTAAATAAAATATATCAGTTCTGCCGATTCGAACTGAAGATTTTAGTAAGAAGCGAAGATGAACTATGGATAAAGAAGCTACAAAGTAGTCATTCAAGATGGAGCAGCGTGCAAAGTAGCAAGCCTCTTGAGATAGGATGGAAGTTCCTGTAGGTTGGAATCGTAAGGAAAGCATCTGCCAAGTCCTTTTTGTCTTGAATGTCTAGAGTGTAAGCTATCAAGTACCAGTGGAGCTCTGTTTAAGAAGCATTCAAGTAATGGAAAAGATGAGCCACTTGGTACCAGAAAAAGAAGAGATATGACCAATTAATATCGATTACTGGATTACGGATGTTGTATGTAGTGAGCTGAGTCCGGATGAAGGATGATAATAAGCTCCCTTCCACATACTATTGTTTTCACTGTGTGGGGGGGGTAAACACTGTGTAGTCCTTTATGAGCGCTCGCATACTTTGTGTAATGTGCTGTATGTAGGGAAACTTTCGCAATACGTCCATTGCCATTGAAGGCCACAAAAGTAATAATAGATCCGTCTTCAAAATGTGCTAGAAGATACTGTTCTATTATTCGGTTTTAAAGGTCTTTCTAAAATACCGTTTGCCAAAAATCACTCCTACTATACTGATCACCGTCCATAATACGCCCACCACTAACTCGATGGCTTGCTGTTTTCTTGACGTCACAAGGAACGTTCGAAATACGGGTGTGTTCCACCTACATAAACCCAAGGTGTGTGTATGGGAGGATGGAAGGACCCTTATTAGCTCTCTTTTTTATTTTTGTTTACTCATTTCTCGATACCTTTTTTTTTTTTGCTTATAGTCAATCAAGGAACTGACTTACGTGCTTTCAGTCCAGGTAGGCTTTGTTGGATCAACGACAAGAATTTCACCCGTCGCTTCGTCATACGACAATCCAGTTCCATATGCATCGTGATAATTAGTAAATGTTTGAACACATTGTTGCCTGACACAATATTCGCCGCTATGACAATCCTGAATCGTTGTACATGCGGATGACGGATTTTGAGGTTGAGGACGACGCGTTACATCGGCTAGGAACGTAAAGACAAATCGTGATAATAACTGCGGTTGTGGATTGCGGAAACTGAACACTGAGGCGTAGTGACTAATACGATTGATGCCCGACACTATAAAGAATAAACATGAGTCAAAGGAAGGGGGGGAACTAGGTATATCCATTTGAGAGTGCCTGTACTTTTACCGTTGAAATAATTTTGCATGAGTGGACAAGAGAAATTGGAGACCAGACAATCCATCAAGGATTCGACCAAGGTGCAGTTGGCAGTGATTTGATTAGCTATGCTCGTGTTACCCTGTGCCTGCAGGTACACTGTCCTAGCTGTGGTTGTGGCCAGCTGACAGATGGATGCCAAATTAACTGTTTCCGTGTCATCATCCAGATCGCTGTTGTACAAACTAGGATGTATATAAAATTCGAGTATAAGCAGCCTATTTTTTTTTTTGGGTCTCGCACACTAATTATCCATTTTTTTACACCAGCTTTGCCCTATGCTACGTACCTTCCAAGCTCTTTCTGGAAATCCGTGATCACTGCTGCTGGTATGTTTCGTTTTTGTTTGAGGAAGCTCATCGTACTACTTCCAGGCGGCAATCGACGTTGTACATTATCCTCATTTGCCGAACGAACCGATGCTGCTGTTGCATGTGTATTATTATTATTGCTGCTGCTGCCACCTGTCGTACTCTGTTGTTGCAATGTAGCAATGATAGATTGGCTGGTTTGGGTATCATCCACATGCGCCCAATAATGCTCACTGCCAGATGCATTCGCAACCGAGCCCAGTTCAATGATTGCGTCGATAGTGTCGAAATTGATCCGCTTAAAGTCCAAGGTTCGGACGCACGGGTTAGTGCAAGGAGCACTGCTACCATAAGGGCAGGCTACAGCGCGTGATGCATTGGTGCAGGTGAATGGCTGTGATATATCTTGTACGAAGCGTTGAGATCCTGCATACCCCCACGATTCAGCAGTAAACAGCGTATACAGGATATGTTTGGGTAGATCTGTTGTTGAGACATGACTGAGTGCTTCGGCTGCTGCAAGCACACCCACAAGTCCAGAGACATCGTGGACTGCTCCATTGGTAAGATCGTGGAATAAGGATCGTCCGTCCATGGCAGCTGTTAGCATCACAATAGGTTTGTTGTCGTCTGCTTGGATATCGAAAGATGGGGTAGAATACACCGACATGCCACCGACGACCTCACACCATCCTCGTCGAAGACAGGTTTCGGCGTTCACTGCAGCCCACATGAATAATTCGAAATCCACTGCTTGTAATGGATAATTGTCATAGCCTTGTTCTTCATTATATTCTACTGTCTGGATTATGTTGTCAAAACAAAAACAGGAGTTGCTTTTTCATACGTTGTCATTTCAAGCAGCAAACACAACTTTACCCGCATAACATAATTGTAAATTTGTTTGGATATTCTGTTGACTGGATTGATGCCAAAGATGGGTATATCGAATGCACGCTGGAGTAGATCTTGACCCTTTCAAACCAAGTCATTTAGTCTTTATACTTTCATCCTTCAAACTTTTTTTTTTTCATTTTGGAGTCGAATAAATTCTCACTTTCCCCCCCCCTTTCCCTCCTTTAGCACAATGATGAATGAGCCGCTTTTTTACCTGTGGATTCCACTGGTAAGGATCATCATCGTCTGCATAGAGACCAAATTCACAGTTTGGACAGGCTCCTTCGGGTGAATGTACACTGACCAAATCCTTTGCGTCCATCGCTTCTCGTAATAATACAATCAAACCATTCACTCGACCTGTCGACTGCAATGCATGAATATTATCACTGTATCATAAAACATGGCGCGTTAATAATTTAGTATACCAAAACCGCAATGCCCTCCTCCTTCCTCCTTTCTCACCGCCACGCGCGCCGCCACGCTTTTTTTGACCCAACACTTACTTTGTCAACAAGTTGTAGCCAAGCACAATACCATAAGTATCTGAGGACCCGAATTGACCAGCAACGAAATCATCCATTTGGTTTTGCGATTGAACGTGATAAAGAACTCCACTACCCGTTTTCTTTGCTTTTATGCATTCAAAAAAAGAAAAGGCGACACGTTAGAAAATAATACGAGTTTCGGTTTTAAAAGGGGGGGGCCCAACTAGAACGAGCAATTACCATGACAGCCAATGACACTCGTGGCATTTAATAAGCGTACGCATGGCCAGTTATTGAGATTGGTATAAATGTAAGGATAAAGACTGGTAGCAATGTCCTGTGCTATTTTAATCAAAGATGACGGAGAGACCCATTAGTTTTCTCCCAACGCGCGACAATGTTTTGATCGGTTAAGAAAAGTTAATCCCCCCCCCCTATTACCAGAGGCACAAGAAGCATTCAGCAACAGGATCGTGACGATGGTCACCAGACAGCTCAATCGCATAAAACAATTCTGTGTATGTGTTGGGTTGGAAGGAACAAGGTGTTGCAATAGCTGTGTTACATATCAAGCGCAAAATAAAAAGTCAGACGTCGCGCATTACTTCCATGTAACACACAACCTTTCAATAGACACGACACGGGCGGCGCGCTTCCACATTTTATATACTAGTACGCATAATAAGTCCTTGATACAGAAGACGAGACATATATCCTTTATTATTTTCTGCTGAGATTCTGCATAGTGTGTTTGGGGGGGCGGATTCAATCCAGTAAAATGCCAAAAAAAGAAAAATACTAACGCACAAGTAGATTTGGAAAATCAAGGCTGTGAATTGATGAGATGGGGTTGTTATTGGAAGAAAGAGTGCAGAGGAAGAAAAGGAATTACGCAAGAGGAAGAGATTATCGTGTGCAAAAGAAGAGGGTGAAGGTGAATACGACGGATATGCAAATGTGTTTTTCTTTTTTTTTCGCTGCTATACTGCTATTGCTAAGTTTCTGTGGAGTGGCATGGTCGTGTAGCAAAGTTTTTGTTTGAGATAAGACCTGGCGTCTTATTGTGTTGCGGTCGAAGATTGCGATGGAGTCGGTTGTCGAAGGTGCTGTTGTGGAGGCGACTGCTGCCGCTGCTGATCTTGCGAATGATGCTCGCGATGAGAAGATGCAGTGGTGGAAGGGGGAGGCGTATCAAGCATTGCAACAGCAGTAGTAGTGGTAGCAGTGGATGTTGACGTTTGTTGACCCCGAGCTTGTGCTGCCTCTGCCCCTGTTTTTGCTGCTGCTGGTGCCGATGAAGGAGGAGGAGATGTCGCGGGGGCACTACTACTGCTGCCTCCAGTACTGGTAGTATTGAGTGCGGCTGCCGCAGCTGCTACCGTCAATGGCTGCTGAGCAAATGGACTGCTTGCCATCACTTTTGCGAGTCGTTCCTCGATCAAGTATTGCATCATGTCATCAAAGAATAACGTCAAGATTCTGAATTGATCTGTATCAAAACGTAGGCAGAGAGAGAAATGTTGATTAATCTTTCTTTTTGTTTCACAAGAAATGTTGATAAGCTTACCAATACTTTTTGCACCGGTCAGTGTCATGTCCTTGATAATCAACGAGGTATACACAGACCACTTGAGCATAAACTGCTTGGCATAGAAAATGAGATAGCCGTGATTGCGACCCTACAACAAAGAAAAGAGAGTTAATCCACTGGCATGGATAGCGTGTGTATGTACATGAGGGAAGGAGGGGAAGGGAATCCACTTACAGCCTTCTGTTGATGCGTTGTCATGTAGCGATCGACAACGCCTTGCATCCAAGATATCCAATGATCCAAGCTTGCCTCCGAGTTCAAGAGATTGGTGATATCAAAGACCAAGATACGACGGATCTCGGCGCTATCACAATCACATGGCCAATGTGTCTGGTCCAAAATCGAAGCAACATCCACCCTATCCCAGTCTTGACGCATAGGCTCCAGTGTGTTGGGTCGACGAAGCAATGCTGCAGCTGCTTGGGCCATCTGGTTCAGCTTTAAATGGCGACGGAACTTGGAGACAAAGATACGGGCAACTTTATGATCATTATGAGTAACTTGTTTACAACAACAACAACGCAGAAAAAAGAAAATCGAAAGGGGGGGGGTTTGTTTTACCATCAGTTTTGAGCTCACGCAGATTGTCGGGATAGCCATGGAGCGAATCGCTCAAGTAATTTTCAAGATCGCGAGTGTATTCACGCAAGGCCTTGTTCATTTCATAGCTCAAGGGAGACTGGATCGTGGGCAGCATGGTCACGATGACTGCGTCATAGAGGGCGCAATCCCAGCGCCAGATGGCGTCCGCGGCTTGGGGTTGTTCATCAATCAAGGTGCGGAAACGGTCAGGCAGCATGTGATAAAATCCAACCAAGACTCCGTAGATCTGCAGTAGATGTGTATATATCCCAAACGACGTTTAATAGATATACACGTATATATACGACAAAGCATAGCAGACAAAAAACAAATATACTTACGCTTTGAAACTGGCCACTGCGAATCATGTGCAAAATCTCAGTGCAGTGCATTTCGTACACATGTGCAAATTCGTGCATCGTGTCGTTTTGGCTCGCAAAGGTCAGCGTAGTGAAAGCTGGCAGATGAAGATCGGTGCGTGGGGTTGATGGATAGTCTGGGACTGGATCGCCCAGACGCGTTCGTTTGGATGGTTGATGTGCTAAAGTGGCATCAGTGGGACGAGACACAGCAGCAAGTGAAGAAGAGGTCATGTCTTGCTGCTGCTGCTGTTGGTGTTGTACAATGCCGGCACCAGCAAATGCTCCTCGAGCACGAGGAGGAAACGAAGAAGCGGTAGGTGAAGGAGAAGGTGACGACGGCGGCATGAATGGGTGCTGCTGCTGCTGATGATGGTGAAGATAGTGGTGATAAGGACGATGCGATGCAGCAAGCTCAGTAAATGAAGAAGGACCCGAAATATCCATTGGACCAGACGGACTGTATAGAAGATTGATATATTAGCTTTTCCCCCAAAAACACAAAAGCCATGGTCACAGTAAAATAGTAAAAGGGTTGTCTTACGAACCTGTTGTCGTCAGGCGACATGGGTCTGGGACGACGATGGTAAGGTCTCGTGCCTGTAGTTGCTCGAATCCGTCGGGTTGAGACTGGCTGACTGTAGTAAGTCGAAGAAGCGGGTGGCTGCTGCGGCGGAGGAGGAGCAGCAGCAGCAGCAGCAGTAGTCGAAGAAGATGCGGTCTCAGCGTGATACAGGTGTTGTTGCTGGTGCCGGGAACGATGGAAAGGAGGAGGCGGCGCTAGATTTGGACCAGCCCGACGACGGATGCCACAGTAGTGGTACTTGGATTGCCCCCTAGTGCCCAACCGACGGGTGGAGATCTCGGGAAACACATGGCGGATAAGCTTGCCAAAAGTGGCGGAATTGACAGGGCTGGCGTTACACCGTTCGCATGTCGATCGGTAGTGCTCGTACATGCCGCTTCGTGGGACATTGTGATCCTGCTCGTACTGGTAGTTGTCTTGGACCCTTTTTTTTCATGCAAGATTAAAAGGAGGGGGTTGGTGTCTCTTTGTTTTATAAAATACTTTATCACTTCCCCATCACCTACACCACCACCACCCAACGCTACACTCTTTTCTTACCATCGCAGTACAAACTGACTGTCCTCGTTCTCCGTCTGGATCCCATGACGTGTTCCACCGCGTCGACCTGCGGTTGTGCTGCTGCCCTCAGGAGATCCGGGAGCAGGCGTACCACTCAAAGAAGAACCACCCTGCTGTCTTTTTCCGACCCCTTGTTCTTGTTCTTGATAGTCAACATTTGCCATGATTTGATCTTCTTGTTCGCCTTGTTGTTTGCTACCGTTTTCATGATGCTCGTCTTCATCCTCCGTAGGCGAAGAGGGTCTTTGACGGATACGAGCTGATCGTCGTGGCTGCAGCATGGGCTGATTCACGTTGTTGTTCTTGTTGTCATGGCCATCGTTGTCATTGTGCATGGAGCTACTACTCGGCAGAATGCCATGTTGCTGCTGATGCAAAGCCGAGGGAGTAGAAGAAGGAAGGGAATAACGACGAGCACGTCGTCCTCCGATAGGAGTAGCCACTGCTTGAGCGTGTTGGCCTTGTTGACCAGCAATAATGCTTGTGCTACTTTCACGACTGCGGCCACTACCGCCACTGTCGCCGCCGACAGGTACAGTCTGTCTGACTTTACTTTTGGTGCGGGCCATAAGACTTGGATGCTAAGCGAAAAATTGTCTTTTTGTACGCTTGATTGTGTATGTGTGTGTTTTAGAGAAAGAAGCAGTAGTGATGATGAGTGATTGTGTGTGTGTGTGTGAGTGAGAAGAAAGATAAAGAGAAGAAGAAGAAGAAGAAAAAAAAAAAGATGAGAGGGTGTCAAGGATAACTACTGCTACTACTTTTTTTTTTGGGGATGTTGAGTAGAAAAAAGAAAAAAAGACAAAGAGAGCAAAAGATTCTTTGTTTCATATGCGCTTGGTCAATGGTCGTTGTAGCATTACAAAAGTCCCAAGTATGGAACACGGTGTCATTGAACATCGTAAGCCTCCAGAACCATGGCTCTTCTTCCAAGGCTAGCGACGACGACGACGACGACGACGACAACGAGAATGTCATGACCATAACCTGTTGTCCTTGGGGTTGCGACCTGCTCGCTGCCAGGAAGCAGAAAGAAACTCATGTTACCATATGAACGTCCATTTTGCTTGCTGCTGCTGCTTGCTGCTGTATCGATACGACAAGTTGCTTACAACCTGCGGGTGCTGCTGCCCTTCCCAAAAGCAGCAAGTGATAAAGTAATGTTTCACTCTCTTTCATTGGTCATCGTCCATCACTGTCTCTGTTCCATCAGAAGCATTGACAACAACAGCAACCACTATTCCTTCTTTGGACATGTCATCACTGTCTGCTGCTGCATGAATGGCCGTTTTGTAGACCCACGTAGTCCATGACTCTTTCTATGTAGTAGTCGTTACAGTACTGATAAGGAAAAGAAGTCTGTGTTTATAAAAAGTAGCACTGTATGTAGTAGCTGTGCTATTTGAGAGAATAATACAAGTTGTGATATGTAATAATAATAAGAAATACAATGGATCTTTCTCTCTACAGTACATAGCGTTGTGATGTGTAATAATAGTAAGAAATACAATGGATCTTTCTCTCTACAGTACATAGCGAAAGTCTGGATGGCGATCACCAGCCAATTCTTCACCGCCGTGCTTGAAGATCTCATACTCCTTTTGCTCCTGAGTCAGCTTGTCACGTCGCTTATTCTCGCGTGCCAACATAAACCGTAATCCCAAATCCGCAATTGTTTGTGCGCCAAGACAGCAGAATGCAATCGTGTTGCCACCAAAATAAAGTGGTTCGTCAAAGTAGATCTGGCCGCCAATAGCACCTCCAATCGTACCAATGGCAACAATGGCCGCTGAAGCAAGTGCACGCCGGGTCAAGCCGGCAAAGTTATTGTTGAACCAGGCGACCTTGACTGGCACATTGGCGTACTATGTTTTTTTTTTATTACATTCACACTTGTTAGCTTTTCTCTTCATTTGTACAGTATACAGTAACATCTTGGAATGTGTGTGTGTGTGTGTGTGTAACGTACCACAGCAACAGTGCAAACGCAGGCAGCAAAATAACGCACACCCACTTGTCCCTCGGGGATGAACATAAGCATCAAGAAACCAGCCATGCCGATCAAGTTGATGCCAACCATATGATACGCACGATCAAAGAATCGATCTTTTTTAAAAAAGTGAAAATAATTGAGTAAAGGTTGAACAAAAAAAAAGAGGGTTTCTCTCTTTTTGATTGTGGTGTACACCAACGACATTTACCAGAGCTCCAGCCAGCAACATTAGTGAGAATGAATGCCAAAAAGTAAGGTGGTGTGGTCAAGGCTTGCGAAGCGGCCCGATCCCATTGACCCATACCCGATATGATCGATGGTAAGAACAAGGTGACGCCTTGTAGAGCACTTGTGCCAGTGATGTAAATGAACATGAATGTGTATGTCTTGTAGTCGGTGAACACAGACACGGCACGGGGCCACGACCACGAATGATCGTTAGCAGGTCCTTGATCTAAGAATAATAATAATAATTATTCTGGTGTGTTAGTAGTAGTATGTAATAGAATTCCCCGGGGGGGGGGGGTGGGAGGGAGGGAGGAGTACAATGCATGCTGCACTGAAAGGCGGGGGATAATGCATTACCTGTTGCAAGCCGGGAAACTTCCAATTCACGTTCGTCAGTGGAAAGGAACTTTGCGGTTTCAGGGTTATTGGGCAAGTACCAAGCAGCAAACAAGGCAAGTACCACAGAGGGTGCACCTTCAATTATGAAAAGCCTGTATTTGGAGATGATGCACCGTTAGTACAATCAATGGTATTGCCTGTGGTTAGTTATACACATGAACTTGCCATTGCCACGTGTTCAAGATATGCGTAGGGATTTTTGCAATGCCGTAAGCAATCAAACCGCCAAATGCACCAGCCAAGGAACTGAATGACCAAAAGTAACTGACGCGCCGACCGTATTCTCTTCGCTTGTACCAAATAGACAAGAAGAAACTAACAATGAAACGTGCATTGAATTAGAAAAAGACCACTGGTTAGCCACAACTCCAGATCACTTGTGTCCTTGTTATTTTCCCGCGAAATACCATCCCAGCTGCAACCTCTTTCTTTGCCCTTGCAGCAATGCAACTTACAGGACACCTGGGAAGAAACCTGCATGCAGGAAAAGCCACGTTATTACATTATTAGCATGCATGCATACAACACGCGTGCATCTGTATATACTGATGGGGTACATACCTGCTTCCAAAATACCAAGCATGAGACGACAGACAAGTAAGCCAGCGAAATCCTTTACGGCAGCCATACACATGGCGACAATACCCCATGTACTATATACGAGGCATACATATATATATATATATCAGTACCAAGGTCAACACGATATATATATATATATATGTATATGTATATACAACAGAAGCTTACAAAGTAAGAGTAGCCAGCCAAAAGGACGGACGCCATCGTTTCATGATGATGTTTGAAGGGATATCAAAGATAACGTAACCAAAGTAAAAGATGGACAAACACCATTGAAACTGATCTGTCGTCAAGTTCAGATCAGTCAACAAGCCGCCGAGTTTGGCATTACCAATGTTGGACCTTAAATGATAGAAACATAACAACGTCAATGAAAAAAAAATCCATCATCATGGAATCAACTTTAGAGTTCTTACCGATCCAAGTAGCCCAATAGGTAGAGTCCACACAAGATTGGCAACAACCGCAAGTCCAGCTTTCTGATACAATAAAATATCAACAAAAACGTGAGAATGATGCATCATAATAACGCAGGGTAGTTATTTACCGAAGAAGCTTCTTTTCATCATGCTGACTAACAGTAGATTTGGCGTCACCCATTGACTCGACATCCTTCATGGCTTGTGTCGTAGTAGAAGGAACGACGCCATTTTCATGTGTTGTGACCTCCTCTTTGGTGTCATTGTTTGCCGGCATCTTTTTTTTATATACTCTTGAACAAAAGAAAGTGTGTAAGTGAAAAAGAAAAAAGAAGAATCCTGGACGGTTTTATATTCGTAGTTTTGCGAGTTTCCTGTGCGTGAGTATCTATCTATCCAGGGTTACCTTCCAGCCCGCGTGTCATTGCAGCGAGATAAAAGTAAGGAGAAGAGGAGGCTGGTGTTAGAGCGGGGGGAAATAGGGCAAGAACTGTCAAGCTGTTGTGTGATAAGTATTTCCAATAAGCACATCTTGTTTTTTTTTCCCAGCGTATACATGATCCGATTGCAAAGTACGCATGCTGCAACATGATCCTACCGTGTACACAATCTAGGCACTTTTACTGTAAAGAAGCGGGACAGTCCGTTGTTTTGGCATAGTACGGTGCTTTCCACCGTTAAAGAGCCCCATCACATGTACAATGCAATAAGTAGAAACCTTCATGTAATCTGCAAGTCCAACTCTACTGTTTTTTTTTCTATGTGCTTGTATAGGCCTATAGCGTGGGAGCTGCTGGCCATCATCACACAAACAAAGAACAATTCGGCAAAAGAAGCAAGAATTCATAACTTTAAGCTTTTTGTCTCTCGTGTTGATGTGTGTCACAGACACCTTTTGATCCGACTGCATCGTTTTGTCACCGTCTCATAGGGTAATGACGCCACTAAGGAAACTCAAAAAGGGAAAAGTGTTTACCCTTTCTACCTTCCTTTCCCACATCTCTAAAATATGTACATGCGTCCTTCCATTCCAACAACCCTTCTTTTTCCGAAGAACCACCCTTCCCCCAAACAACAAACCCTTTCCGCGGTATGACCACCACTATTGTATATATCGGGAAGTTTATTATCTCTGCGAATAAGACGTCAATCTTTGTTTGTTTTACACACGAACAAAGAGCGAAAAGAACGGGACGTTTAGGAACTCTAATGCTGACCAACTTTTGATTTTACTGGACAATGCGGATGAAGCTGTTGATGATTGGGGGCCCAGGTGCATGCAACATAAGGTACTACTATCCACTCACCCAAAGAAGCTGCATCATCAAAGAAGCCCATCGCCGTTACAAATTTTGCCCTAAAAAGGAACGTTTCTCCTTGAGGCTAAAAAAGGGCATAAATCAACGCCCCTAAAACTTTGCGCCGAACAGGGGAAGAAAGCATAAACCATCACCTCTTTCCTTCTTTTGCAAAAAAAAAAACAAAACAAAACAAGCAACTCATCTATCAAAACATGGCTCAATGGGACGTTGTCGTTGTAGGCGGTGGCAATGCTGGTTATTCTGCCGCGATCGCTGCCAAGCAAGCCGGTGCGGGCCGCGTGCTCTTGATTGAAAAATCCACCGAGACTTCCTATCCGGGCGGAAACAGCTACTTTACTGCAGGTAACGTAACAATCTGCTGCCACTACGCTCCACGCATACACACAAAGTAACAAAATGTACCAACCACTCTATCTCTCATTGTTGTCAACACGGAAAATACAGGGGCATTTCGCACGGTCTTTGATGGCCTCGATGATCTCCTGCCTATTTTACATAACGTGGATGCCGAAACAGCCAAGCTGATTGACATGGACCCATACACGCCCGACAACTTTATGAACGACCTTATGCGCGTGACCGGTGGCCGTGCCGATCCAGATCTTGCCAATGTCCTCGTGGGCAAGAGTCGCGAGACCATCGACTGGCTAAGCAAGGTGGGCATCCAGTTCCGTCTGTCATTCAATCGTCAAGCGTACAAGGTAGACGGACGTTTCAAGTTTTGGGGCGGGATGGTACTCAGCGTTGTGGATGGTGGCAAAGGCATGATCCAGCAATACCACGCATCCGCGCTCCGCCATGGCGTGGCTGTCCAATACGGTACCAGCATGACGCGTTTGGTGACCGACGTACACACAAACAAGGTCCTCGGTCTCGAGGCACTTTTGCAGAGCACCGGTACGTGTCAGACGATTACGTCCCATGCGGTCATTTTGACGTGTGGTGGATTTGAAGCCTCGCCCTCCATGCGTGCACAGTATCTGGGCAAGCATTGGGACTTGGCACACGTCCGTGGCACGCCTTTCAACACCGGTGACGGTTTGATGATCGCACAGCGCGACGTGAATGCGAAAACGGCAGGCGGATATAGCTCGTGTCATGCCACCTGCTGGGACGCCAGCACCGACCCCAACAAGGGCGACACGGTACTGACCAACCAGTTCACCAAGAGCGGGTATCCCTTGGGCATCATGGTCAACCGCGACGGCCATCGGTTTGTCGATGAAGGCATGGATTTCCGTAACTACACGTATGCGTTCTTTGGCAAGGAAATCATGCATCAGCCCGGCAGTGTTGCGTTCCAGATCTTTGATGCCAAGGCGTTGCCGTGGTTGCGCGAGGAAGAGTATGCGGACCATGTGGTCCACAAGGTGGTTGCCAACTCGATCGAGGCATTGGCCGAGCAATTGGCTGCGCAAAAGAAGGGTTCGTGGAAGGCAACCTTGTCCAGCAAGCAGGCATTGGTGGATACGATTTGCGAATACAATGATGCCGTCGCGGCGCATCGACGCGAAAACCCGGACGTCAAATGGGATCCGGCTGTCAAGGACGGATTGTCGACTCAGTCTTCTCAGAAACAGCTCAAGTTACCTAAATCCAACTGGGCATTGTCTATCGATCAGGCTCCGTTTGTCGCCGTCAAGATCACTACCGGTAGGTTGCGAAACGAAGCTCCCCGTTCCTCTAGCAATAAGCTGTTCATCATCTAACCCTTTTCTCTAGGTATTACGTTTACATTTGGTGGTTTAGGCGTTGACCCGGTAACCGCCGCTGTTCTCAACACACATTCCCAGCCAATCAGCAACCTGTATGCTGCAGGCGAAATTGTGGGTGGCGCCTTTTACGACAATTACCCTGGTGGGAGGTGAGTCCAAGATACTTTTAAATCTACAATGATGTTGTGTGTGGGAAGACGATGCCTTTTTTTTTTCTCATTCATACAAAATTTACGTCAACAACAAAAAAAACCTCTTAGTGGACTCATGTTGGGTGCAATCCTGGCGCGCAAGGCAGGCACTTCGGCTGCTGCCGTTGCTGCTGCTAATAATAAGCATACTACCAAGCTTTAGACAAACAATAGGGGGAATGAAACACACACGTAATAGTTGTACAATAAACGCGTGAATCTTTAACGTAAAGGAGTGCATTTTACCAAAAGAAGATTTATTTTTTCCGTTTCTGCGTCTTTTTTTTTGGGGGGAAAATTGTGGGACAAATTTTTCCCAAATAGGCGTTTAAACATCCGTTACACATGTCCCCTCTGCTACTTATCTTCACTCCTTCGGTAGACCAACCTTCTCCCCACACCAATTTCAGATTTTTCCTTACAATCTGTAATTCCTTGCGTAGACCAAAAAAAGGGTGGAAGTGTAATTCTTTGTGTAGACCCACTTTTATTATGTTGCCTTCTAAACATTATTCGTTTTCTTTTTTTATTAGAAGAATATACTGTGGAGAAAGAGAAAAAAAGTGAAAGTGTATAGAGTTTATGTTGGAGAAGATGATGTATGGTTCAGCTTTATATTTATCAAAGTATATGATTGCCCTAATCTTCACTGTCTGAGTCATCGTCGCCTGGATATTAAAAACAGCCGTAGTCAACGCTACTCTCCATGCCGGAAAAGCGTCGTATTGCTGAGGGGACTGTAATCTTTTGCTAGGCTAATGGTGCACTCGCAATCTTCTTCTGTCTCACCAGTCGACTCAAGATTTTCCCCAATAAGGCGCATACCTACCTCTGGAACAAGAACAGAAGCTATATATTCCGGGGTATCCATGGGGTGGATGTGCTCATTCGCAGCATCATGGTACTCTATCAACTACATAATAGCCAATGTCAGCAATGTGTCAATCAATAAACGTAGCACTACTCTTTCTGCTGTTATATTTTTGTATCTCTTCAGAAGCTGACAATGGCAAATATCTTCACGATATGATAACATAAATCGCCATAGTTATAATGATCGATGAAAAGATACTTTATTCGCTTTGTGCCGAACCCCCACTAGTACTACTGGTGATACGAGAAAGCCCTTTTTTTATTTGGTTGAGAACGCTTTTGTATTCATGTTCTTCTGTAAGAGTAAAAGTTATCTTCAGGTGTTGTTAGTAGTTCCTATGCTTAGTAACAGTGTCTCTTTCTTTACATTTAGATTATTTCGCGTCACATTCCATAAATGTGGAAAATTACATGGCCCTGTTTCACACATGATATAATAGACAACCCCTTCATTCGGATCATCGTTATACAACGATTCTTTGAGATCCAGTACCTTCCGTGGATCACATACTACTACTGGCATGACCTCGCGCCCCTTTTAACCGGCCATTGGGTGTTTTTTTTTCTGTCCAACCCTTCGCTTATCTGCCTTTTTTAAGTAATTGTTCCGGTGTCCCACCCTGAGCCTGTCAAACGTCCCTTCTTTTTTTTTTGCCTTTCAGATTACGGATCAGGCACTATCATCACCTAAGAATCATTATTCCAAGTATTCGGATTCTACAGATCCGTTTCCAACTATTACCATCATTTTTTGGTTATATGTTTACCCTGTGAACAAGGTCACATTACCTATTCTATTACCCAGCGTGGGTAATTTTTTTTGCTGCTTTCCAGCATTTATTCAAACGCTTCTAGTAGCTTGCTGACGAGCAATGCGATCTATTTTAAATCGAGTAAAAAAGGCGTTAGACGAAGGGCAATGCTTGATAAAAGAAATAATTTACATCGAAAAAACCCCGTTCGAAAGCCTATGCGGAAAAACTCGGCAGTTTCTTTGAAAGTTTACTTCCTCCTTGGCATACGCATCATTGCTATGATATATGAACCTTCTTCGTAATCATTGTGATCAATGAGAATTCCCGTTAACCTTGCTACTAGTATAATTTATCAACGGCGTTACATAATGCTCTCCTTTGATGAAGTACGTGTTGAAGAATTTAATGGCCCGTGAAAGAGCCTGCCTTTTACAAACAGTAATAGTAAATCGATGTGATCTTATCCAAAAAGCTGAACAACTTAGTTTGTAACGGTATAATTGTGATGCTAGAAATACGACTATGCTAAGAGGCCTGCTGCTACTTCTCTACTTCTACGACTACTACAAGGTTCTTATTATGTACTTACCAGTTGCGTGAAAATTACAATCTTCCTTTTGAACCAAACATGGCGAACCGTCCATTTCCACGAGGTAGCGGCCGCCAATGTGAACTTGTTATTGCCAGAGTCGACCGTCTTCATTACTACTGCTACCAGCCATGCAAACTGGCTACTGTAATTCTTGCGGTGTCATTATAGCGAGGAGATTCGAGCGATAATCAGGGTAGCAAGAGCGGCCAGGCGGAACCCATGAGCATACTGTATATCGCCAACGCAAGCTGACTCGAGTGCAGATAACAAAGCTTTTAAAGTCCACAAACCTTCAGATTTTGTGCAGTAACTCGACTGGTAAGACATTTGAGCAAACAAAGTCAGTTTACGGTTGGCAGCTAGTAGTGATTGCACCTGTGAGCGTTGTTTGTGACCCCCCTGATGTTGTTATATATAGTTGGTACCAGTAGTTGGGACACGATCGGGACTGAAGGAGGAGGAGTACGAAAGCGAGTGGTTGTTCCTTGTTGCTGTCGTTCCACTATATTCTGTCTTTTCACTCGTCTTTTTTTCACGTTGAAAAAAATGTTTGTGGTGTATGATATGCTTACCGGTGCAAAGAGGAAAAGTAGTAGAAAATGATGTGCAAGAAGAAAAGAAAAAGAATTAAATGCGCCTAGTATGTACATGAACCTTGAACTTCACTTGAGGCTTATAGTTATATCAACCCCATTTGCACAAATCTCTGAAACATATTTTTGCCATGTAGAATATGCAAAACTGGCAACAACCTGTCGTTAGCAAGGCGAGAAGCTTTGTGTAAAAATTCCACTTAGTAGTAGTACATGCATGTACGTACTTTATGCCTTGAATCGCCAAGACCAAACGATATCCGTCAAAGCGCTTTGTCGCGTACATCTGTCGACCTTTTTCTCCGTGAATACATATCTCAACTAGCTCCCAAGAACAAAACACGATTTATATTAAGAGTGATATCCTATAGCACATACGGAGTATATACAAGTATTTCTTTAAACGATGAGGGTTTGCAAGGAAACTGGAGCAAGCTTCTCGATGCTATTTAACTCTTCTTCTATGTCGGGCATACGCGGTATGATTGGATGGGCAGTAAGAGATTTGATATAAGGACAATGCGTTAGAAAAAATCGAATGACGTTAAGCCTAAGTTCCGTGGAAGAATATCCATTGATACGAATATCGACTAATAGTGGCATAAGCTGCTGTTGAGCTTCCACCGTACTGCTATTGTTCTCTACACCGTCAGGACAACGATCACTAGAACTCAAGTTAAACGGGACAGTGAGACATAGTTTCGATATCTTCGAGCTTGCTATTGCCGTCAATATTGGGTACATGGATTGAAGAGACGATGGTGACGACATCAAAATTGAAACATTTAGCTCCTTGAGAGTCTTTTGATTTGCTCGGACCACTGTTTCTGCATCGTCCAGAGAGCCATTGAGGTCTATTGCGGCATTTTTATACATGTTACTAAGTACTTATTATAGGATGAGCCATTTTTTGCCGTACCAACTGCATGCAACCCACAATTGCCCATAGCGACGAGCGCCCGAGTCCGATCATAGGTCTGCGCCCTTATAACAACCATAGTAGTAGTGTCCTCTTGCCCGCGTCGCTGTTGCCTTTCACGTGATAATCCATGACGTATTAATCTTTGCTCTTCTGGAGTTAGCTTGTTGAACGGGTATGCGGAGCAGAAACTAGTAAATCGTCGTGCCCAAACGTCATTCATCAGAATCGCTCGCCATGCTTTACTGACGTGGGTACATGTCGCAAAACCAAGGAAATTAATGTAGCAGAAAATCTCGTACACCAGCTCGCGTGGCAAACGTCGCACAAAATCGACCCGAGGAAAAATTCTTCGCTGCTCAAGTGAAATGATCGCTTTGTCAGGGCTCATTGATGCCAAAGTATTGCTCGTATCATCGGATTTCTCGTCGCCATAACCGACGAACAGTCGATCATGGTGCTTCAGAGTTCTAGTAGCTGTTGTTGCTCCCAAATAATACTTTTGCATCGTATAGTAGTTGTTGTTGCTGCCAAATTCTATGCCATCGTCGGTTTCATTGTGAGGCGGTTGTAGGTTTCCGTTAAGAAGCGTATTATTGTTTTCGTCATGATCCGTCGCTGCTACGTTTTTATTGAACAGCTTGTAAAGATTTGATGTCGTCATTTTTGTACCTTTTTTTTTGCGCTTATATAAGAAAAAAAAAGAGGAAAAATTGGGGAGCTGTATTGTATATAAACGTTCCAGCTATACTTTGATAGAAAAAAATCGGGTTGTTTTGGTTAGACAAGTTACCATTTTTGGCACATTGCTGAGAAATGACAAACAATCATCAAGCACTAGTTCTTTGCTTATCAGATCATCGTTGCCCAATGTAATCAATGATGGTTACAAATGGTCAACTGGCTTGCTCTTAATTGTTTGACGGGACGTATTATAGCAATATTTTACGCTCGAGCCGATGAAGCTTGAATGACTTATCGTCGTGTGTGCTGAAAATAATAAACAAAAATGCACATCGTCTTCCGCCACACAATTCTCTGCTTGCATACATATTTGTTGAGACCGTTACACAACGTATAAGCAACGCATGGCGGCGAAATAATACCTCTTTGCATATGCAGATTCTCATCAATCATATCCAAAAGACGTTATATATGATACTGGTGCACGATTCTGA